>NW_027332289.1:572500-585000 GCF_958299795.1 Porites lutea
AGCTCTGGAAGATAGGCTAAAACTTACCGTACCGTGTGGCACAATTTTTTGTGGGAGTTTGTTTTTGCAGATGTAGCATGTATGTGAGGCAAGCAGTTTGGACATGATAATTTATTTGTTACTCTGTGGCTATGTGGCCCTTAACCGGTCAAGGTTTTCAAAACACTGAATGATTAGCAGTCCTATATTCTCCGTAAATTTCACAAAATCGAAAAATCCCAGCTAATCTAAATTATCATATGCTGATTAAGAAAAGTCAAGCGATCCTGAAATGCTTTATAGATCTCAAGTGTAGTGTTTGGTTTATGCTGGGCTCAGAAGACGAAACCATGTTTTGTGACACTTGGAACTTTTATCAGCTCGACTGCCGGTCAAGGTTTTCAAAACACTAAATGACCCGCAGTCCTATGTTCGCTGTAAATTTCACAAAATCAAAAATTCCTAGCTAATCTAAATTGTCATATGTCAATTACGAAAAGTCAAGCGATCCTGAAATGCTTTATAGATCTCAAGTGTAGTGTTTGGTTTATGCTGGGTTCAGAAGACGAAACCATGTTTTGTGACACTTAGAACTTTTTTCAGCTAGACTGCCGATCAAGGTGTTGAAAACACTAAATGACCGGCGGTCCTATATTCTCAGTACATTTCACTTGACTGTTTCTTAATCGACATATGATAGTTTGGTTTAGCTAGATTATTTCTATCTGCGAAATTTACGGAATATAGGACTGCTGATCATTTAGTGTTTTCAATCTCTTGACCGACAGTTGAGCCGAAAAAAATTCTAAGTGTCACATAACATGGTTTCTTCTTCTGAGCCCAGCGTGAGCCAAACGTTATTCTTGAGATCTATAAAGCATTTCAGAATCGCTTGACTTTTCTTAATCGACATATGATAGTTTGGTTTAGTTGGATTTGTTCGATTTGTGAAATTTACTGAAAAGCCAGGACTGCCGGTCATTTAGTATTTTGAAAGCCTTGACCGGTTACCGGCCATATAGCCACAGTGTATTTGTTATATGACAAAGTATCAATTTTTACAATCAATCCTGGCTGACCTGCAGCTAGCTAAACTAACCGAGGCAGATCAGTCTCACAAACTCTAAATATTACAGATAACGCGGTACTGCTGGTAAAAAGAGCAATTAAAGGGACACAGTCACCTGTTGGGCCACACTGACCTAGACACTACTTTTTCCAGTTTGAAAAAGATTTACCTCAACTCAAAATCAAATGTACACATCAGATACATCTAGAAATCTACTTTACTCTTGCCTAGTTTTTCATTCGATCCTCTATTTTTTTTCTGAAAACCTCTTTCTGACTCAGCAAACTTTTATGCATCCTAAAACATTATTTTATCATATTTGGATAAACACAGTATCCAAAGGAACATAAAAAGAGGAGGTGGGAAACATGTAGGCGCTGGACAGGAGAAATCCCCTTCGGGTACCAAAATAACACGAGAAATGAATCAATAACACTGCAGAGCAAATCATCATTACAAATATTATTTTGGAAAATTGATGGAGAAAGGTTACCATCAAGCTGTCTCGACCTTGAACCTTTGACAATGATTAAGACTTCATGTCATTTCTCACTTCTACTGATTTGTCAAATTCAGAAGTATTCGTCAATGTTTAGCTTTCCCTGGACAAGTGCACTGGTGAATTCTTGAAGGCATATAAAAAAATGAGTGCTCTGATATGACTTACAGTCTATAACTAAGATTTTGACTTGCAACTAGTTCAACTCCACAAGGTTTGTTTAGATATTCTGGATGCGCTTCTCACTTTCTGTTTCACGTGCATCTTGTGATTTGCAAATCAGCTAAGAATTGGTATGTAATGCGCGTGTGCATCAGCTGACTGTGTCTCTTTAAGTGGCCTTTTACATGGAGGGAGAATTCACGCAAAGCATATTGTTATGGGTCAATTTGTTTTCAGGTTAATCTTGATTTAACCCTGGTTGATTCTCAATTTCCTTTGTCTCCTAGCCCCAAGAGACAAAGGAAATTGAGAATCAGCCTGGGGAAGGGGGGTTGGGGGAAAAGCAAACCCAGGTGCTACATGTATGCAACACAATGCATGGCAGATCACTTGTGGAGTTGTATAGCTTGTGATTAACTGATCACAAACGCTTTATTAGGTGGGTGCAAAGGCAGATAATATACAGAATCCAAGGTCAAGAGTTCAGTAAGAAGGTTGAACCTTTTTGTATCTGAACTTATCATTGTGGGGTGCTATGACAAAAAAATTGTGACGAGTTTGCAAGTGTGTCGACTTAAGTTGCCATTACTGTGCTGTTGTTTCTTGGTTAGATTAGGTAAGTCCAAATTTTGCTTGAGTACCTACCTGTCTAAAAAAGATACTTTAAGAGAAGATAATAGATAAGAAATTTTCACTCCAAAGGTTCATTGTGGTTCTGGGGTGAGATTAGTTTTTTGGCCTGCATTGTCACCTACAAGCAAACACTTGTAGCCTATGTTATTTTGTGATGTACCAGTGTTTATTTTTTGTTGTTGATCCCTCCTGTGGGCTGAATTCTCTTGTGATCTTGGCTGCATAAGGATTTTGAGAAATGCCAAAAATTATTTTACAAAATTATATAAGTAGTATAATTATTATTGTTCCTTTCTGCTCAGGTTTTGAAACTGTTTCCAACATTTTTCACTCATATCATTTTTCAACAAAGTTATGACTAGTCAAATTTTCCCGAGCACACTTGATATGTAAGTATTTGCCACTAAGCTCTTCTTTTATTGTTAAGTTACAAATAATTTCAACTGTTAGGTCAAGCAGCATTGCAAAGCACATAAGGGAAAATGGAAAAACAAATTAACCCACAAGCAATTTCCTGTAATGGCCACGCTATTTTGTGATGAATAACAAAATATTTGTTGATGTTGAAAAATGTGACCCTCTTTGGGAAAACGGACACTAACGCTTTTCCGTTAAACGGTCAAGAAAAACGGTTCTAAACGGATAGTAAACGGTTAACTCAAGCGTTTAAACGGTTTCCATAACTCGTTAAACGGATAGCAAAAAATTTAAACGGTTGCCCAGAGTCCAAAAACGGATAGCTTGAAGCGTTAAACGGTTGACCAAAAATATAAACGGTTAGCTCGAAACGTTAAACGGTTGACCAAAATCCCAAAACGGATAGCTTAAACCGTTAAACGCTTGACCTAAGTCCACAAACGGACAGCTGGAAACGTTTGAAAACGGATGAGTCCGCAAAATCGTTCCAGGAAAAACAGTTACTCAGGAGTACCCGACGAAGCCGCTCGACAAAATACCCGCTCTACAGGCAGAATTCGAGCTAGCTGGAAAAAAAAAAACATTGGCTAATTAGCTGGCTGGGAAATCTGAATGAGCGCCTCGCTAGCTGAAAATATGAAAAATTTATGCCGGTTCTGGCTGGATAAAAAGGTATATTTTTTCTCCTGGCAATCGCACTGTAATTTTTTACATGGATATTAGCGCGGGCGAAGCAAGTCACTGCGCGTGAAAATCACCCCACGCGAGCTGTGGAAATGACACCTTTTGCCTGTGGAAACGGAAATTTGTTTGGGTGTGTAAGCAAAACGTCCTGCTGTGAATACCTTGTAAAAGATACACGTAGTGAGAAAATGACACAGTTGAGTCAAGCACCGCTCACCGCTTTGTTTTTAGTCGTTTCGCTGTCGATCCTTTATAGAAAACACTTTTGTGTGTTTCGTGTTTTAATATGCCTGTCTACATATCAGCTACTTTCCTACGTTCTACTTTAAACCTGATGTTAAGGCGGCCAAAAGGTAAGCAAAATGGTTGTGTTTCTTTGTCAGGTTGCCGTGCACGTGTATCGAATAAAAGAACATTCGCTAATGCACATAAATGCCATCAAATATTGAGACGATTGAATACAAAAACTCTCTCCAATAAATAATACACTCTGGTCTCTTAGCGGAGTGAACTCAGAACTGATTTCATTCGGTATGCTCGTTTGCAATGTTGTCCAGGTTTGCGCGCTCCGGGATATTTCCGTTGGAACCAATTTCTCTTTTGTTATGTGCTCACCGGGACGGGAAACCTCCTCGATCTATGGTCATTTGGAAGGCGTATAGCAACTGCACAGGTATCTGTTAGGATCGGAAAAGGTAGGAAGATTTTACGTTTGTACTACCCGTATATTGACGTATTTCGCGTCCGTCATAGTAACTGTTGTTTTTAAAAAAGGCAACATCCAAGTGTGCCGTTGCATTTCAATGCTAACGTCTGTGTAGTAAATTGTATTATAGCGGGGTAAATCCCGAACGGCTATCATTCTTTGACTTTCATACTAGTATCTGTTTTGACGCTGAGGCATTTCTTGCTCTTAAAGCTTTTTATCGTATAAATTGTAAGAGCTCTGTTAGTAAATTTATTCATATCTTCGAACACAGTGACTCAGATTACACTTTTTTGGTGATGTTTCCCGGCTGTAGGACCTCAAATTTGACAGCGGGCGTTACCGGCCATGGTTACGTTTGAGAGGCTCTTTGGCCAATGTAGAAAAAAGAATAAAAAATAGTTCACAATTTTCCTGCCAAAAAATGAAAGAAAATTACAAATGTGAACAGTATTTTACACATTTTCCTAAAATTGCCGCAAGCAGGGTTTAAACTGGACTATTGCATAAACAAATTAATAGACAACTATGTTGTTCTTTTTGCAACCATTTGTCGTGAAGAACAGGATATTTTTCTTTTGAATTTTTATTTTCTTCTTGTTACCATGAAGTTATTGCTTTCTTCAAAATAATCGCCCTTACAACTCAACCGTAGCCTGCGCGAGCGCGAAGCGCGAGATACGCAGTTGGACGCAGTTACGTCACGTTTGCCGTCTTCAACTCGATTTTTAAACATACCGAAAAAGGTTTCACCTAAGCTTATCTTATTGCCAAAAACTACAAGAATTTTTCTGTAGCTGTATTAAAACTCAAGTACTGTTGTTGTTCGCAAATTTACTATGACGGTCGCTTCAAGCGAACTGATAAAGGTATTGTGGCATGTATTTTACTTTGGTGCGTGTCTCTATACCCAAAGCAAAAAAAGCTTGCCTTCCTTGGTGTGATCTTACTTACATTTGTTTCAACTGCGCTTCGATTCTATAACTTATAGACATCACACGACCATCGCATGCACGACATAAGGTTACATGCCTTTATAGGTGATTGTCTGACTGCAAAACGAAACATTCTTGACTTACATACAACTACTGGCTTCTGCTGAGAAACTTTGCACCAGTTCTGGTGTGAAACTTTTACGGTGATTGCCTGACTGACTACCTACGACTACTGGCTTTTGCTGCGAGACTTTGCACCAGTTCTGGTGTGAAACTTTTACGGTGATTGCCTGACTGACTACCTACGACTACTGGCTTTTGCTGCGAGACTTTGCACCAGTTCTGGTGTGAAACTTTTACGGTGATTGCCTGACTGACTACCTACGACTACTGGCTTTTGCTGCGAAACGTTGCACCAGTTCTGGTGTGAAACTTTTACGGTGATTGCCTGACTAACTACCTACGACTACTGGCTTTTGCTGCGAAACTTTGCACCAGTTCTGGTGTGAAACTTTTACGGTGACTGCCTGACTGACTACCTACGACTACTGGCTTTTGCTGCGAAACTTTGCACCAGTTCTGGTGTGAAACTTTTACGGTGATTGCCTGACTGACTACCTACGACTACTGGCTTTTGCTGCGAAACGTTGCACCAGTTCTGGTGTGAAACTTTTACGGTGATTGCCTGACTAACTACCTACGACTACTGGCTTTTGCTGCGAAACTTTGCACCAGTTCTGGTGTGAAACTTTTACGGTGACTGCCTGACTGACTACCGACGACTACTGGCTTTTGCTGCGAAAGTTTGCACCAGTTCTGGTGTGAAACTTTTACGGTGACTGCCTGACTGACTACCGACGACTACTGGCTTTTGCTGCGAAACTTTGCACCAGTTCTGGTGTGAAACTTTTACGGTGATTGCCTGACTAACTACCTACGACTACTGGCTTTTGCTGCGAGACTTTGCACCAGTTCTGGTGTGAAACTTTTACGGTGATTGCCTGACTAACTACCTACGACTACTGGCTTTTGCTGCGAAACTTTGCACCAGTTCTGGTGTGAAACTTTTACGGTGATTGCCTGACTGACTACCTACGACTACTGGCTTTTGCTGCGAAACTTTGCACCAGTTCTGGTGTGAAACATTAACGGTGATTGCCTGACTGACTACCTACGACTACTGGCTTTTGCTGCGAAACTGCACCAGTTCTGGTGTGAAACTTTTACGGTGATTGCCTGACTGACTATCGACGACTACTGGCTTTTGCTGCGAAACTTTGCACCAGTTCTGGTGTGAAACTTTTACGGTGATTGCCTGACTGACTACCTACGACTACTGGCTTTTGCTGCGAAACTTAATTTGCACCAGTTCTGGTGTGAAACATTAACGGTGATTGCCTGAGTGACTACCTACGACTACTGGCTTTTGCTGCGAAACCTTTGTGGTGATTGTCTGACGACATACCATTATGGCTTTTTGGATAGAGAAAAAATGAGTGAGTAAGATCAAACTCAGGATGACAAGCTTTTCTAGTACTAGTGCGGAGAAAGTTACTACAAGAACACGTTATCAGTCTGGCTTTAAAAAGTAAACTGTTGCCATAGCATATTTGAAAACATGGACAGTATTGTTTTTTTATACCGCAACAGAAAGGTCCTTGTTTGCTGTCAGGCGTTTACGTAAATGAAGAAAGAGGAAACCATCCTCCCCACGTTGAAACTCGAGTTAAAGACCACAAACGTTACCTTACTTTTTGGGTTCGTGGTTTTCAGCCGTAGCGGTTAGAATTTTCCGACGGAAAGCCTGTTTACTCGAAACTTTCTATCAGTTCTGGTGTAAACTTTTTGCGGAGTAACAGTAGGCACGGCATACAATGCTGGCGATAAGCATGTGTCTACACTGAATTTGGGGTGATTTTGCAGAGGAGACCACACGTAGATCGAGCTTACTCTTAATGTTGTTTATTCTTAAACTTTTTTTCGCCTCAGTCGATTATCGTTGGAAAAAAATGCATTGGTCTTAAGGCTTTGCGGTGATCACTTTTTTTACGTTTTATTGTGTTATGGACAAAGTTCGGGATCTTCCTTTTTATCGTTTACCTGGCAAAAACTCAAGACTACTCCTCAAGTCCACATTCCAAAACTGTAAGTACCGCTGAATGTCTTTAGTTGTTATGTTATTGTTATGTAATACTTAGGGATAGGGAATATCATATACTAAACAGATACACTCATCTTTTCCCTATATCTCAAAAAAAAAAAAACGACAACTAGATAAAAGGGTGAAACAGGTTAAACACGCTTTTCTTTTATATTATGTAAATTTGACGTAAAACAAATCTTGCCTACTGACTTACATGTTTTTCTTGGCAATGTGTTAAATGAAACTTTGCTGGCTGGCTCATAACTTACTTCTGCTACCGCTGGCTGGCAAACACCGAATTCGTTTCACTCTGGCTGGGATTGCAGAATTTTTATTGTTTTTAACCTTGCTGGCTGGCAAAAAACCGTCAAACATGATTGCTGGCTGGGATTTTTATTTTCTGAAAGTCTTGCCGGCTAGCAGTGTAGAGCGGGTATTTTTTTCCCAGGAAAGTTAAATATTAACATAGGTTGACGTAAAAGCACTTTGCTAGCGTTTACGACATCGTATAATCAATTTTGCGAAAAATGTTCGTTGGGTACTCCTGGTTACTTAGAACGCTAAACGGATAGTAAACATGGAGCATAATAACTTGAAGTATCTTGGTAAAATGTAACCGGAATACCGTCTGAAAAGCCGTATCTGATGAACTTTATTCATTTGTTCGCTTCTCGTTTGCCCTCAGCTAAAACCCGAAACAACACTAAAAACGAAACCATCGGAACGAAACGAGCGAAAGCACCAAAACGACCAAAACCAAAACCAAAACGAGGGGCTTCTTCCGGTCGTTTCTTTTTTTTTTTTCATAACGATGATATCTCAAAAATATTTCCGAAACATGCGTACAATAGGTGTAACTAACTCTTTATAATACTGTCATGAAACCGTAGCTGTTATATCGCGAATAAACACTCCAGGTTTAATTCATAATCTCCTTCTTGAAAATGAACTTCACATGTTTCATCTTTTGTTGTGAAGTTCCACGAAAAAAATTTGCATACGCAATAAACCTTGTCACAAGCCTAAACGCATCGGGGTCAAATAACGCAACACGCTGGAAATAAGACTAGGTATAACTATCGATAGAGTGCCAACGAGCAAATCATGCGTATTTTGCATAGGAATAGATTCCTTTTTTCCAACATTTGACAGTTTCTTGGTCCCTTCCTGTTGAAAGGATTATTTTCTCGAAACTAAGGTGCTATCACAAGTATAAATGTTCGGAGAAGAGTCAGTACTCAGACTCCTGTGGCTTTACGAACCTGCTATATAAAAGTTTTAAGTGTCATGAGGCATACTTTTTTGAAAAAACAGCTTGCAGAGGAAGCGATCGGTAATATTTAGGCCTAGGGGGAAATATAAAAAAATGATCATTTCTCTTACAACTACAAAATTAGTGTCGGTTCGGTTTCACTTTGTAGATAAATATTTGTGCAGTTTAATCATTTAAACCTGCTCTGAAATTTCCCGAGGCTTTTTGTTTCCCGATTGAATTTTAGAATGATTAGCTGCGCTGCATGAAATGTTTACAAGGATATGCGATGTACGACATGTACGGCACGTCGGTATTTCGTTTTCACTTTATTATAAACTCGGCAGGTTTCGAAAAAAATAGCGTTGTTTTCTTTTCCTTTGTCGTTCGCTTTAGGCTTGTAATTCTTTTTTATTCTCACTTTTCCATTTGCTGGTTAGATTTTTTCCCCAACATCAGATTTTCCAACAGAAGCGACTATTCTATCGCGCTTTCGTTATCTCTTCGTGTAATCTGATCCTTTTTAGTGGTGAGAATTGTTTGTTTCACATGGAAAACTTTTCTTTGCTTAAACTGTTGTTTTACAAGCTTCTCTTCGTTAAACCCTTACATTAATGCCCCCCCAAGATTAATGTAATGCATCAAGTTTTCATTTTCCTTGACTGCCGGGGCCAGACAATAAAAGCGTGCCACATTCAAGTTCAGTCTTCGCCATCCTCGGAGACCCAGGGGCAGTTAGTCGGGTCGATAAAATGTTCGTGGTGAAAGTTCACTGTAAGATCGAGACGAGCCCCTGGGCACTTACTGGGCGCGATCCATTCAACCAAAATACAGACCGGTCCGACCGGAAAAAGAGGACCACCTCAAAAGGTGGACCTGTTTTTTCGAAACTTTTCCGGTTGGACCGAACCGATCCATTGAGTTTTGGACCGAAATTTCCGGAAATTTTGGTTGAATGGATCGCGCCCACTCTTACCGAACCAGTTCCAGAAGCGTTTGAATTGCCTGCTTCTGATTGGCCAGAAAAAATTTTTTCTGGCCAATCAGCGAAGAGAAGCTGCCGGGTGACTCTCGTGTTTTCTTACAAGACGTAGTTTTCCTCGCTCCGATGAATTTTTAGTGCGGATCTTTCCAGGGTATTGTAAATTCTTATTGCTGATACGATACGCGATGCATGACTTCCACTTTTAATTTCCACACCTTAATTTGCTCACATTGTCTAGTATACAACGCCAAGCTTACATTTTAGATGTTCATGATCGTTGCACGACTTCTGAAACTTTCTACAGCGTGAAAATTTCCGTTGCACGGGCCACGCAACTACGTCGATTGATTGTGGAAAATGCCGGCTAACTGCAGTGCCTTTGTGCTTTCGCTCCAAACTCCTTTCGAAACTTTTACGAATTCTGCCGAAGTTGATGGTAGTGTTAACTTTAGATTCGAGGGAGACCTCCAGCAAGCGCTTGAAGAATTAGAAGGCTTGTCTTTGTTTCCTGTGGTACAGTTGTACCGTTCAAAGCGAAGCGAAGATTTGTTATGGAGAAGATTGTGGAAAGAAGGGATGTTTTTGGGCAATTGATAGAAGAGTCTAACGTTCCAAATGTTGCCTATAAGCTAGGGGGTTTAAAAATCGTTAGATGCTAAAGGTTATGAATTCCCTAGTGTTTTCTTTGTTGTATGGAAGCCTGGAATCATTAACTGGGGGACAAGAAATTCAGGGCAATGTTCTTTAAGGAGTTTTACCAGAAGAATCCCGTTGTAGGTACATACAGCTGTTCATTGGTAAGTATGCTGATTTGTTTACTAGGAAGGTTGCTACACTGAATTCATTGTGGGGAGTTCTGAAGGGGTACAATTGGATGTTGTTGCTCTGGAAAAATGGGATTTAAGTCACTGGCAGGGGGATTCTATCATTGAGAATGGGAAGAAAATGTAAAAAATGGGAAATGAGGGTTAAACAGTTTCAATGGGATTGATATCCCCCTTTCAGGACCCTCATTATACTTAACAGTAGATCTGGCTTTTATTCAAGGATGCTCAGTAATCTTATGTCTAAAAGCTGACAGACACTTCACAAGAATTATCGTGTTTTTTTGTCACCATTTAGTGACAATTGAAAGGTGATGAAGTAAGCCTCGCGACTGCTTAATTAAGATAATAGTGCAATTGAACATTTACATATTATAAATGGAAAAACACCCCATAATACAGAACTACAGATGGCATTACATTAATTTTATTTTAAAGCTGTTGAGATTTTTTTTTTTTACTTTTTTATTGGAGTTCATATGTCTACTTATAATACTGCTTGAGTTATGTATATACTAGGGAGCTGTAATATTTTATTTTATTTTAATTTGTTGATTCTTTCTGTCCCAAAGGGTTTGTTTTACTAGGTGGCCAACAAGTATACTTGAGTATATTATTTGAAAACTGCCTAGAAAAATGGGGTGTGCATTATATTCGGGTGCACTCAAGGAAATATGGTATACCTACATATAACATACAAAAACTGTTTTCCAACACTCTCTGGAAAAAAGGGAACTGTGCTGAAATTGTCTCTTACTGTTTTCGATAATTCTTAAAGTCTTTCTTCTTTTAGATTTCATTAAGTGTACAACTTGTAGATGTGTAAGGAAAGCATACCGTATACCCAGGCTTTGAGACTTCGAAGAATATGTTCTAGGCTGGATTGGTTTAATCACAGGGCTGCTGATCTATGTAGGTTTCTTGTAGCCAGGGGATATAAAAAAGCATTTGTTTTGAAGCAAATTAGGTGAGCGAGATTGAAAACAAGAGAGGAAACATTGGCACCACGCCCTAGGAATGCTACTAACAGAGTGCCAATGGTAGTGACATACCATCCAAGTCTTCCTAACATTGGTAGTATCCTACGAGAACTTCAGCCGCTCTTGCATTGCTCAGAAAAATGCAGGAAAGCCATCAAAGACGCCCTTCATGGCATTTCGAAGACCCAAGAGCCTGGGGGACTACTTAGTACACGCTAAACTTAGGCCGTCAACGCGTCTGGAGCGGAGCTCCAAGGGGACAGTGGTGTGTGGTAACAGACGATGCCAGGTCTGTAAGTACCTGGAACCGGGAGAAAGGTTTACCTCTTACAGAACTGGAAAGAGCTATACAATTAACTACGAACTGGACTGTAATAGTAGTAATGTTGTCTACTTGCTGTCCTGTAAGGTTTGTCATGCGCAGTACGTTGGGTCTACAACAACAAAATTTAGGCTTAGGTTTAACAGTCATAAGGCCCGTTTTAGAGCGCATTCAGGGCTTTCTTTTGAGGGTAGAAACAAGGATGATCTTTTGTATAGACATTTTTTTGGCCCGGGACACCATGGTCTTGAGGATGTCAGTATACAGTTAATTGACAGAGTGTCCGGGGAAGAATCAGCTCTCCGGGATAAAGAAGGCCAGTGGGCCTATAGGTTGAACTGTATTCAGCCTCGGGGCTTGAATATAAGCGACTTTTTTTACAGCCAGAATAGGTCGACTAGGTCTCGCGTCCGGTAAGAGCGCGCGCGTGTTTATCTTTCTTTGTAGCGCGTGCAAGTTTTCAAATTTGTTCGTTATCATGTTATAATGGTGTGTGATGCTTGTAACGGCCATTCACCCTGATGAAGGCCGTTTAACACGGCCGAATATATATATATATATATCTAGCCGGATTTATGAAAACCGTACCATCGGACACTAGGAGCCCACACACCTTAAACTGACTCAACTAAAGTAAATATGGCCAAGAAACTCAGCTCTTACCCATGGTTCTCTTAAGGTGATTCCCTAGTTTTGCACTGCGCATCTCTTACTGCTCATAACAAGATGGCCGCAGTAAAAAAGAGCATGTGAAGTAATATTATTAAAATGAAGTTGACTGAAGAGAAACGCTATTGGAATTTTTGCTTGCTGTTGTTTCTTGCCGAGGTGAGACTCAATGTGTTGGGAATGTGCATAACGTAAGCAGTACGCGTGTTGCTGAGTTCGACCTCCTCTCGGAGAACCTCGA
>NW_027332289.1:597500-641276 GCF_958299795.1 Porites lutea
CTGGGAAAAAACTGGAACCGAAGCGTTTTGTTCTATACTGGAAGCGGCTAGAACTGCTATTGTTCCTAAGATGGTAAGAGTGGCATTCGGATCGCACGAGAGGGAGAAAGCGGTGCAGCTGGCCATCCGGGTTATTTTTGATATTGTGCCACACTTTAAGACACAGGTGGCTTGTGCAAGAGCCTGTTGATAGTGGAGGTCAGGGTATACGATTCGCAGGGCGCTCTTCTGGATAGCTTCAAGCTCGTCAGTGAGGAAGCAAGAAAGGCTAGTAGCCCAGACAACAGAAGAGTATTCTAGGACAGAGCGAACCAGGGCGCTATAGATGTCCACTGGAGGGACCCCAGCGCGCTTCAAGATCCTGAGAATGTGCAGTCGCTTAGACGCCTTGGAAACGATTTCGTTGGTGTTATCGTTCCACTTTAGGGTGTCACACAGGGTCAGACCAAGTACTTTGTAAGATGACACTGCCTCTAGGGGTAAATTATTGATGGAGAGCATTGGGGAGACAGGAGTGTGCTGGTTTTCGCTTCGTTTTCACTCGTTCTTTTCGAACATCTCGCTCTTCAGCTTTTCCTTTTTGATAATGCTTGATGTCGTGCAATTTCACCCCTGCTTTGATTTCTTTTTTTGTCCTTTTATTTGCAATTCATTGTCTTATAATTCTGAGCAAGATTTCTTTTGTGCGGGAAGAGTGTTACCTAGTACCACGCGTTTATTTTTACTTGTCCCAGTCCCCGAGATTAAATGAATGAGTGGGAACATTGAACGAATATGGGCTGATTGAATTGAATGAATGTATCTCGTTCGAACTGAATAAAATGCGGTTGAATAAATTGAATAGACATCAGTGATCAAATTAAAAATATATATATATTTTAAATTGAACGAATACGGAAGGATTGGATTGAATAAGTATCAGTGTTCAGATTGAATGACTTTTAGTAGATTAAATTGAATAAATATCAGTTATTAAATTGAATGATTGGGGATTGAATTGAATGAAAATTGAGGATTAAATTGAATAGAAGTAAGTAAATAGCAAAAAAAAGGTATTAAATTGAATGCATTTTTATATATAAATATTGAATATTGCTACATTTAGCTCGGCATACCTTAGGCAAGAGAGAAATGCAGATGTCTCACTATTACAGCGTTCAAGGAAAAACCCATTCCAACGTCAGGGAAGACAGCGATTTTTTCTTTTCACTTAAAACCATTAGTTTGGTTGTTTAAGGTCTCTTCTTTGGACAAACATTTTAAAGACACACTTTTTAGGTGTTGTTTAAAGCCCCAAAATGTCCGTGTGTGGCATAAATCCAAATGAAATTTGCAGATACAGCTGCTGGCCATGGCCAACAGTTGTTTGAAGGAAGGCTGACTAAAAGAACAAGAATACCCAAATTTGTGCTTGAGGGCTCTATTTTGCCACATACAAGTTATGGAAGACTGAAGGACTTATCAAAGAATTTTGAAGACATTTATTCAAAGGCCTTTTAATTAATTCAAGGACTTATTGAATTCGAGGATAATTGTAAACAATTTTCTCCTATGAAATCTAAGGACTTTATAAGACGGTACAAACCCAGCTGCCAAGTTTTAAAACACTGTACTGCCTATTTCACATCATCCTCTGCAGGTAATTTTTGTTTTTCTTTCACAAATGTCCAGCGCTGGCCACCAGATCCCAATTTTCCTTTTTCATCCTTAGTTCCACACTTCTCAGAGGTGTGGAAGTGTGGAAAAGTCTGACAAAGTCAGGATAATGTCACACTTTTCCCCTAGGCACTAACCCCTTGTCATTCGTTACTTAGTTCCACAGGTCTCAGAGGAGTGAAAGTGTGGAAAAGTATGACAAAGTCAGGATAATGTCACACTTTTCCCCTAGGCACGAACCCTTTGTCCTTCATTACTTAGTCCTACACGTCTCGGAGGTGTGGAAGTGTGGAAAAGTATGACAAAGTCAGGATAATGTCACACTTTTCCCCTACTCACTAACCCTTTGTCATTCTTTACTTAGTTCTACACGTCTCAGAGATGTGGAAGTGTGGAAAAGTCTGACAAAGTCAGGATAATGTCACACTTTTCCCCTAGGCACTAACCCCTTGTCATTCTTTACTTACTTCTACACGTCTCAGAGGTGTGGAAGTGTGGAAAAGTCTGACAAAGTCAGGATAATGTCACACTTTTCCCCTACGCACGAACCCTTTGTCATTCTTTACTTAGTTCTACAGTACACTTCTAGAGGTATGGAAGTGTGGAAAAGTCTGACAAAGTCAGGATAATGTCACACTTTTCCGCTGGTCACGAAACCTCTGTCATCCTTTACTTAGTTCTACATTCTCAGAGGTGTGGAAGTATGAAATAGTCTGACAGAGTCAGGATATTGTCGCACTTTCCCCCCAGTCACGAATCCCTTGACATTCTTTCCTTAGTTACACTCCTATGTATGAAATGAGAATAAAGCGCAGTGGGAGTATTAGTTGGTTTTATTCCTGCAACTTGTTTTGCATCATTTTAAATGCTATTTTTTAAGTTTAGAAAACAATTCTGTGACTAGAAGATATTAGCCTTGTTTCACTTCCATCTGTTTGAATACCCGACCATAAAACAAGCCTACGTTTTTCTCTGTCACGAAATCCTCGTCAGTCCTTTATCTTCATTTATTTATTTATTTATTTATTTTTGAGCGGAAACCTCAACAACGTCATCTCATCTATGGATTTTTATGTTTGAAATTTTTCATCTTAATGTGCCATATATGAGGCGTCTTATTCTGGGTTTTCCTCCTTCATATAGACCTATTCGGCTAACTCAATCTTGTACCAAATTCAAAACCCTTAGGGTATAAAACGTTTTGTTTCAGGAATTTCGTGTGGAGTGGTTATTATGATTACCCAGTGGTCGGAATTATTTTGCATGGAATCATAGACTCAAGTCTACGCAGTGTTGCACGATTTGTTAAGCCGGAATAAAAACATATTTGAGGCTTTAAGTAAGAAACACTCATTAAAATTGTTGTATATCATTGTGTACTGAAAATAGTATTAATAATAATAATAATAATAATAATAATAACCTACACAAATGCAAAGAGAAATGTCTCACTATTACAGCGTTCAAGGAAAAACCCATTCCAACGTCAGGAGAAGACAGCGATTTTTTCTTTTCACTTAAAACCATTAGTTTTGTTGTTTAAGGTCTCTTCTTTGGACAAACATTTTAAAGACACACTTTTTAGGTGTTGTTTAAAGCCCCAAAATGTCCGTGTGTGGCATAAATCCAAATGAAATTTGCAGATACAGCTGCTGGCCATGGCCAACAGTTGTTTGAAGGAAGGCTGACTAAAAGAACAAGAATACCCAAATTTGTGCTTGAGGGCTCTATTTTGCCACATACAAGTTATGGAAGACTGAAGGACTTATCAAAGAATTTTGAAGACATTTATTCAAAGGCCTTTTAATTAATTCAAGGACTTATTGAATTCGAGGATAATTGTAAACAATTTTCTCCTATGAAATCTAAGGACTTTATAAGACGGTACAAACCCAGCTGCCAAGTTTTAAAACACTGTACTGCCTATTTCACATCATCCTCTGCAGGTAATTTTTGTTTTTCTTTCACAAATGTCCAGCGCTGGCCACCAGATCCCAATTTTCCTTTTTCATCCTTAGTTCCACACTTCTCAGAGGTGTGGAAGTGTGGAAAAGTCTGACAAAGTCAGGATAATGTCACACTTTTCCCCTAGGCACTAACCCCTTGTCATTCGTTACTTAGTTCCACAGGTCTCAGAGGAGTGAAAGTGTGGAAAAGTATGACAAAGTCAGGATAATGTCACACTTTTCCCCTAGGCACGAACCCTTTGTCCTTCATTACTTAGTCCTACACGTCTCGGAGGTGTGGAAGTGTGGAAAAGTATGACAAAGTCAGGATAATGTCACACTTTTCCCCTACTCACTAACCCTTTGTCATTCTTTACTTAGTTCTACACGTCTCAGAGATGTGGAAGTGTGGAAAAGTCTGACAAAGTCAGGATAATGTCACACTTTTCCCCTAGGCACTAACCCCTTGTCATTCTTTACTTACTTCTACACGTCTCAGAGGTGTGGAAGTGTGGAAAAGTCTGACAAAGTCAGGATAATGTCACACTTTTCCCCTACGCACGAACCCTTTGTCATTCTTTACTTAGTTCTACAGTACACTTCTAGAGGTATGGAAGTGTGGAAAAGTCTGACAAAGTCAGGATAATGTCACACTTTTCCGCTGGTCACGAAACCTCTGTCATCCTTTACTTAGTTCTACATTCTCAGAGGTGTGGAAGTATGAAATAGTCTGACAGAGTCAGGATATTGTCGCACTTTCCCCCCAGTCACGAATCCCTTGACATTCTTTCCTTAGTTACACTCCTATGTATGAAATGAGAATAAAGCGCAGTGGGAGTATTAGTTGGTTTTATTCCTGCAACTTGTTTTGCATCATTTTAAATGCTATTTTTTAAGTTTAGAAAACAATTCTGTGACTAGAAGATATTAGCCTTGTTTCACTTCCATCTGTTTGAATACCCGACCATAAAACAAGCCTACGTTTTTCTCTGTCACGAAATCCTCGTCAGTCCTTTATCTTCATTTATTTATTTATTTATTTATTTTTGAGCGGAAACCTCAACAACGTCATCTCATCTATGGATTTTTATGTTTGAAATTTTTCATCTTAATGTGCCATATATGAGGCGTCTTATTCTGGGTTTTCCTCCTTCATATAGACCTATTCGGCTAACTCAATCTTGTACCAAATTCAAAACCCTTAGGGTATAAAACGTTTTGTTTCAGGAATTTCGTGTGGAGTGGTTATTATGATTACCCAGTGGTCGGAATTATTTTGCATGGAATCATAGACTCAAGTCTACGCAGTGTTGCACGATTTGTTAAGCCGGAATAAAAACATATTTGAGGCTTTAAGTAAGAAACACTCATTAAAATTGTTGTATATCATTGTGTACTGAAAATAGTATTAATAATAATAATAATAATAATAATAATAACCTACACAAAGCCGTGAAATAAGATTTGTATCATTACAGTTCTGTACCCTGCCCATGACCATCCCCTGATCATCTACTCGCAGGATACATTATTTATGATGATGGATGCCATTTGAAGAAATTTGCTCAAAACCCTGCTCGATCGACGGGACGTGACAAGGACTGCAAAGAGATTGTCAGAACTATCGATTCTGGTGGAAAAATTCACATGAAGGGCCACGTTGATCAGTGGTGCAAAGAAAACTGGGAAGCAAACAACGTAGAAGAGCTCAAAGGGGTAATGAGAGGGAAAAGACGTGGTGTGCAATGTTATTAATTTTATTTAGTACTATAATGATCTCAGGTTCATTTAATAGGTCGTCGACCAGAACACTGAAATTTATTTTAATCCTATCACTTACGAAGTTATTTAATCACGGTAATTAATCCTTTCGCGGCATATAAGTGCATTCTAGCAGGAAGGGATATACAAACGTTTTGATGTTGTCATCTGACCTCTTTGTGTTTCACCTACAGATTGACACAGAAGTTTGCCAGCAGACCTTCTCTTGGCTGTCAAAATATGCACAATTGACAAGGAAAATGAACAGAGGACACTTTGTCTTTTTCATAATTTATGTTCAGCATTTACATAATATTAGAGAAGAGGAAAAACTACGAAACAGTGGATATATGGCTTGATCTAACAATGATCCAATTTGAAGCATACTGATAAGGAAGAAAGCTTGGTTGGAGATCGGCTTTCTTGACTTTAAGTTTCTTTCAACAGCTGGCATTGAAACATGAGGACCCGCATACGACTTTTTTTTGTACACCACAGGACGCTGGGGTTGTTAAGGACGCTAGGGTTTGAGTGACAAGCAATAAACTTCCTACTGCCAAAAGCAATTAGTTTCTTTACCGTTTGGTCCAATCATCAGCGGTATTATTCGATAAAGCGTCACTTTTTTTAACAAGATTAAGGCGGCATCTGACGATAGAGTAATTGAGAAGAGATTACAATTTAACATAAGCCAGAGATTTGCGTTCTTAGCTCACGAGTTATCCAGAATAATCGCGCGTGACCTACGACTCAAGCGTTGTCTTTCTGGTCTTTTCCAGTATTCAGTAAAATGTAGCGTAGTTCCATATTGTATTGAATGTACGTATTGAAGGTCGCAGAACTCAAATAGAATAGGGCGAATGTTGCTAGATAAAAGCGTTGATTCAAAATCTTTATTATGTAAAACCCGCACTCCTTGAACACACAGCATACTACTCATCGTAAAGGAAAGATGGATGCCAAAGCAGATTGCAATCATTGATCTCCGAGGCTTTGTGTGCGCAGATTCAACGAATTTCTTTGGCGTGAGCTTGCTAAACTGCAGTTTCCGCAGTGAATCGCGTGTCACGCATGCGCTGGTGTGTTGTGTTCGTATTTTTATGGCATCTCTCTGATGGAATCTTGTACATTCAACGCACTATAGTTAAAAATTTAACCAAAACAATGGAAATAATAATTGACTTTTTCTTTATATGGAAGTAGTGTGACATTATGATTTGACCTCTGATCGAATACATGTAAATCCGGCATTGCATTCTTGAGATGAACGTAAAGGACGGTGTGTGCGTCTTTCGATTTATGACATTACGAGACGAAGACGGTCTTCCTATGCCTTCAAAATGTTTCTGAGCCTAACGATATTACGACAAACGTGTAAGTGGTAATATTAATCGGTAGTCTGGTAGGCATTTTGATGTTGAAAACGTTAGATCTTCTAATCCGACTGCATTTGTTTGGTGACTATTATGCATGATCTGCTGCTAATGATGTAAAGCGTGTGCAAACGGGCTACATGAAAAATTTCCGTTATTTAATGACGACGGGTTGCGGAATACTATTGTTAGTAGATGAAGATGTCATAGTAGAGGCAGAAAACACAGAGACCAAGCGATCAAATGGATTCGGTCGGATAGTGAAATCGTCATCCCGCCAAAACCTATCCAAAGCCCGCCAAAAATTACCAAATATCGCCTCTTCCGCTATTTAACTCTTTATTCATTCAAGAAAAAGCTATGTATTGCAGGATTTTAGAAAATTAGGTATGGGAGTGGAAATCATTGTTAACATGTTTCAAGGGCGACTATTTTTTTAAAAAAAGACAAGGCGTGCGGCGAGTTTTATTGTAATGCCATGGTGTTCTAAACTCCTAAGTGCGATTTTTAAAGCAACAGAAACACTAGGTGGCGCGCCCGTGATTCTGTGAGTTTAGACACCACGGCATTATGAAATCACTAGTGCACGAAGTGGAAATTTAAAGTTTAATATGTTTAAGCTTGAGTGGGCGAGTTTTATTGTAATGCCATGGTGTTCTAAACTCCTAAGTGCGATTTTTAAAGCAACAGAAACACTAGGTGGCGCGCACGTGATTCTGTGAGTTAGACACCATGGTATTATGAAATCACTTGCGCAATAACTGGAAAATTAAGGGGTTTACAAGCTACAAAAGCTATATGTGTGACTTAGAGTGTTTTTTAATAGGAGATTTTCTTGTAGGAGACCCTCCGCCAGTTATATTTTTCGGCATTTATTAGTAAAAGATTTGTTTTCTCGTTACAAATAAAACACGCGTGGCTAAATTCCCATTTCCGGCACTTTTAGTACGTCCTAGAAATTGGAAAGCACAGTAAGTAACCGTTTATTCGGAAGAAGGCTTTTCTTTTTCTTTTTAATATTTATTTAGAACAATACTGTTGCAATCCGTTCGCGGAGAATCTCTGCTAATGCGTTTACATTTCGAAAACAATATTTTTGTGGTCTCGCGTTCTCCTCGCGCGCGTCCTTTTGCTTTTAATCACCTGGAAACTTTGGTTTTACGTGGTAGTTACAAAGAATCGTTTCGGCGCGGCCCGCGCAATGTAAATAAATTTGAGTAAATTGGCGAGTGTTCTGAAGTTGCTCTCTTTGAAAATTTTTAAAATAGAATCGAAGATGTATTTACAGTGAGGTTCCGGTTATCGTTTGGGGACAAAAGCATATTTTGATTGTGCTAATTGCTCCTGTCGGATGAAATGTCATATGAATTAGCAAGATGACGTGCGAGTAATAAGTTCCAGGGGTTTCTCATGGTTTCCGACCTTCGGTCCTGCACTATGTTGTCAACACTTCCTTTGTTTTATATTGCGCAATCGGTCAATTCAGATGACCGTCGTACACGTATCCAAGGCTTGCGGGTCATCATGAATGGTTACATTTGCTATTCAAAATAAAAATAGTTCTTAAGGAAAAATGTAAAAAAACATACAGAAATAAAACCAAGTTGTCATAAAGCACCTTCCACACCTCTAGGGGGAGGGTGCAGGGGGTGCGCCCCCCCACCCCCTCTGAGATGACCTGCGGTTTTCTAATACAACTGGTATTCTGCAAAAAAAAACTATGTGGTTTATTGGTGTTGAAGTTGAGCAAGAGACGAGTGCACCCCCTCCCAAAAAAAATCCTGGATCTGCCCCTGAAGTGCGACAATAATCCTTAGTTTGTCAGACTATTCCACACTTCCAGACCTCTGAGAAGTGTGGAACTAAGTAAAGAATGACAAAGGGTTCATGACTAGGGGAAAAGTGCGACAATATCCTTACTTTGTCTGACTTTTCCACACTTCCACACCTCTGAGAAGTGTAGAACTAAGTAAAGAATGACAAAGGGTGCACGACTGGGGGAAAAGTGCGACAATATCCTTACTTTGTCAGACTATTCCACACTTCCACACCTGGAACTAAGTAAGAAGTGAAGAAACTCTGGATTTCATGGCCAGGGCTGGACATGGCTCTTTTCTTTTGTTTTTGGGTATGGTACCATATGTATGCTAATGAAGTTGAAACAAAGAAAAAATAAGAATTACCTGAGCTAAAAAATTACCTACAACATATATGGACTACTCACAAGTTTCAAATGCTGCCTGATCCTTCCATCCTTCTCAAAGTTCACTTCAGTTTGGAATCTGAGAGTCTGAATAAACAGGGTTGCAGCCAGCATGAGGCAAACCAAGACACCTACCTCAGCAATTCTTTGTTGTAAATGACTGTGACCAAATAAATAAACAAACAAATAGATAAAAAATAAATTCATGTCGGAGTAGAAGATAAATACCCCACCAAATAATTTGAAATAACAGAGGTGTTTTTAAATGTAGTCACCATAAACACCCTAAAGACCTACTGAAGGAGGAGAAGTTTACAACCACGGCACCAAAAAAGGCATTTCTGTTCCATTGGCAAGAACATAATTCAAGCTAACGTGTAATTCTGTTTTTACTATATCGGCCATGAATAACATAGGAAGTTGAGTTTAAGACAGATACTGCCATTCTTATGATTGCTGAGCTAAAAAAGACAAAAAGTACCTTGTACTTCATGGAAGTGTAACTTAAAGGACAGAGAATCCATAGTTATTTTTTTGGAGGCTTACTAAATAGACTTACTTAAAACAAAACTTTTGACAGGTGAGGGCTTCACTGATTGTTTCTCACATGTAAGTCAACAAGAACCTTATTTAATGATAGTTTCATGGGAGTAATATATTTTCTCGGAGCTACTTTCAAAAAAATTATTCACTAAAAATCTTCAAAACATGTAAGCTTGCATCCAGTGTTTTCTCTTTCATCTGTCTTTATTCCTTTGTTCTCAGAAAATGCATCACATCTCCATCACTTACCACAACCATGGTTATACTTAGCATAACAAAATGAAACCGTCAGCCATGAGTTTTCCGATCATCTCAAAGGCAGTCAAAAGTTCCTGAGTTAAGTGGCAAACGTCCCACCCCAACTCAAGGTAAAAACTGGATTCCCGGATGTAGTAGTCACATCGATTTTAATTTATGATTGGATCAATGCTTAAATACATGTACGTCAAAAAAAAAAAAAAACTAGAGGTTCCATGTTGGAAGTGAAGTGCTACCCCACATAGGAAGATAAAGGGGTTGGACTGGTAGCAAATAATCTATTGTAACTCAGTTGTGGATATCACATGGTCTTCAAGATCATAAGATTAAAAAAGGAGAGAGTAAATTGGTGATGTATAAAATATATTATGGACAATTTTGAAGTTGAGTTCTGTCAGCTAACTGCTTGTTTTTATCTTCAGCTTTGTCTTCATGTGTGACTATAATTTGGAACCTGCTTATTCTTAGAATTAGTTTCAAATAAAACAAAGCATTAATATGCATCTCAATAATATATTATCTATATGTTATTAAATTAAGCATTGTATTATGAAAGATTGTATATAAAATGCATACTCCAAATCACATTTGATTTAATTGTTACTGACAAACACACAATAAAGACTTATGTACAGTGAAATATTAAAAAATGGTTTGAAGCATCTTGGATTTAGTGAATTGTCACTGAATTGTACACATTCATTTCTGTTGTATTCATTCTTTTACTTCATGAGATCAATACAAATCAGGGGCAGATCCAGGATTTTTTCTAGGAGGGGGTGCACTCGTCTCTTGCTCTACTTCAACACCAATAAACCACATAGTTTTTTTTTTTGGCAGAATACCAGTTGTATTAGAAAACCTCAGGTCATCTCGGGAGGAGGGGGGGGGTGCGCACCCCCTGCACCCTTCCCCTAGATCCGCCCCTGCAAATAAGTATTTTAAATGAACAGGTAGCTTAATTCAGTTTGCCCACACGGTTATAAAGCAATTCATTTGTTTCATTCGCCTCGTTGCCAGGTGTCTAGAAAACTCAGACCTAGAAAACTCAGACCTCAGATCCAGAAAACGCAGATTTCCGCCCCCCCCCCCCCCCTACAAGTAAACTAGAGGTACACAGCTGGAATTGACTGATGCATTATGTTATTCTTTGACTTAGTTTCAAATAAAAACAAACACAGAGCATAATGCAAGCAATGAATTCCCAAAAATGAATAACAACATGCATTAATATATCTCACTAATATATTATCCGTATGTTTTTAACATTAAACCCTGTATAATAAAAGGTTATATATAAACTGCATACTCCAAAATCAATTTGGATTGTTATTGACAAGTACATCATAAAGACATATTTAAAAAAAAAAACTTTCAAAAAGCATCTTCGATTTAACGTCTGGTTGGGCTCATGGAAAGAAAGCGCTGCGAAACGCATGAAATAACATTGTCTTTCCCCCGCATCCTCACTTAAACGTTCGCTACCTTTCCAAAATACTTAACTTTACAACTGACATGACAAGCAAGTGAGTAACTTACCAGCTGCGTTACAGAAAATATTAGACTGTCCCTCGCACTCGCGTCCGACTCTCGAATACACAACAGTCACGAATGTCTAGCCAAAAGATCGCAGATTCAAGAGTGCTAAGAAACTCTTTAACAAGTTTATCGCCATTTCCTTTTAAGGCGTGTTCAGAAAGAATCATAGATTTTCACTTTCTTAGCGCTAACTGGGCAAAATTCTCAGGTAAAAAATTCTGGCCGCCATTTTACTTTGCTGGGTTAGATGCTTCGCGGTGGGGACTGGGAATTGATAAAACAGCGAACTTCCAAACTGAGTTCTCAGCTTCTCCGGGATCATGTGCGAGCAGCAACTGACCAAGGACATACAAGTCTAGTCAAATACTGAAATACGCAAAGCGCAAGGGACTGAGCCAAGGTTATTGAGGCGAACGAAGCATATCCATTAGGCGATATACTACCCTTATTCCTTTTCTCATTTTCTTGCATGACCCGACCTTAAATCGAAGCAAACAACCAGATAAACAGTATAAAAAAGGTCAGTTTTCTACAAAGCTTTCACAGTTGCACTCCATTTCATAAATTCATATTCACAGCAACACGTTATAGGATTGGGAGGGAAATTTTGTTTTCAGAACCTCTGAATAACTGACTGAATAATTACATAACTACGGCGCCATTGACATCTCCACAAATAATTACCCCTTGGAAACGGAGGCGCTTACTTCCAGCAAGGATTCATTACCTGAATTTCATCTCTAAATCACATCCACGTAACATTTTAATTACGCCCCTTTGACTGAAGCAATTTTGAGTTCTTCTTTACGAAAGCAATAGGTTACAGGATTGCGCGCGAAATTTTTTGTTTTCAGACCAGGTGAATAATGCATGGCGCAATATCAACAAAACATTACTCCTTGGGTTCCACCGAAACGCACCCACTGGCGTCCAATTCAAGCAAGGATTCAATTCATATTCAATTCAATTCAATTTCATATTTAAGTCATTTCAACGTAACATTTAATTACGCCGCTATGACTGCAGGAATTTTGTGTTCTTGGGCCAGTTTTTGCTTGTTTTTACGTGTATCATTAATTTCCGCCAATTTCTTACTGTCGAATCAGTTGCTATCTTTCAATTCTGCCACAGGATTCGGTCCAAATTAGCAAAGCCTCATAGCACAAGTCCATTATTTGGCTAACAGTCTGACAAGAGCAATTACATTTGCGCCAGAAAATTTGCTGAAATCCTATTTAAAAAATCCGGGCACCATGTGGGGACCCTCTGAATGAGGACACAACACATCCGTAAATTTTGATCACTATTCCACACGATTTTTTGGTCGAAAAAGCCTTTTGGAAGATATATTTCATCTTGGCCTTGGGCTTGTCGTCTCGGTCTTTTCCCATTATCTATCGCCGATTCCTACTTTCGTTATTTACTGATATAATGGAGACTAAATATAACCGGGACCCTCGTTAAAAGGTCACAATTTTACGCGGATACTCGACTGATCGAAACAAACATCTACAAATTATAGCTAAAATTCCTTAAACATAAGGTTTTTTTGGGAAAAGACTCGATTGTTTAACTTTATCACATAAAATCAACCCGATAATCAGAGCAATACAGTTACATTGCGCGACAAAGCATTTTGTCTTTTAACTGTGGGGACCATATTAAACTTTGGTGATTACCCAACAGGGCAATCCAGAGCTGCACAGAGAATTTACACTGACTAAAGAACAAAATGACTTACCTAGCTTACTTTTAGATAGTTACATTTTGCCGTGCTCCGCTAGTATACCCAAGAGGGTCCTAATATAACTGGTCTCCACAAACTTTCTCTGCATATTGTACTAAAAGTTGTGCTAATTCGTCACAAAACATGAATGGAAAAAAATCCAAGATAATCAGGCCTCGCCAAAACACTTAGCAGTGAGAGATAACGCGCACGTCTCGCAGAAACAGCTTTTATTTGGTTCACTGATATCTTTACTTTTGATTGAAATATCAGGACTCGGGTAGCAAAATTATCTAAGTATATTCATTGTCAGGATTCATTGGCGAATTCATTTAGACAAAAAGGTAGTCCATTCATTTTTCGTTCCGTTGACAAGTTTCAATCACCTTCGGTTCCCTTAATTTCTCATTGCTCCAGGACTGGAGCAATGTGGACTACATACCCTTTGATCTTTTTCTTATCTTAAACAGGCTTAGTCACTGCCGCTGCATTGGTCCCCTTATTTTTTATTTATTTATTTATTTATATATTTTTACTGGATAACAATTGAGTCAAAAAGTTAACAGCTATTTTCTGATAATGACTAAAACTATAATTCATGACGAACTCTCGTGCCAAGCGATAAAAAAAGCCGATCTCACATTCTGATCACCATTTCACCGCCCAGACTTAATGACCAACTAGGTAACTTTTTTACCGCACATTCTATTAAATAATACAAAAATTCTGGGGACTATTTTAATACTAGGTCCCATTTCTACCAAAAGTTATACTGTATTCGTTGGAAACGAATTTAAATGCGTCCTTGTCAGCAAGGCTTCAAATCAGAAAAATTCGTATATATGTTACCCCACAGTTTCCGGGACATATTGTGTTCAGATCATGTGGAGACCGCTACAGCACATGTTTAGCATAGTTCTATATTATTACCAAAAATTATCCAACCAGTCACATTGCAGCAGACAGAGAAAACAGGCAAGAGCATGCAGACATTTCATTATCTTGCACCATATATGTTTATAGAAGTTCTCGCAAGAAAAAATCCAGTTTTTCTTCACAAATTACCCCAAATTGAAAGTCGATCAGTGTCATTGAAACAAACACCATGCATGCTAAATTATTTTTTTAAAGCAAATTCTGAACGAAGTAATAGGTTACAGGATTGCGCAGGAAATTTTGTTCTCAGACCCTTCGAATAACTATATGAAGCTATATCCACAAAGATTACCCCTTGAATTCAATCGAAACTAACCCACTAGCGTCCAATTCCAGCAAGGATTCATTACCTGAATTTCATATATAAGTCACATCAACATAACAAAAATTTTAATTACGCCGATTTGACCGAAGTGAATTTTGTGTTCTTGGGCCAATTTTTTACTTATTTTTACGTGTATCATTAATTTCCTGCAAGTTTTTCGCTGTCTTATCAGTTGCTATCTTTCCGCCTCAGGATTCGGTCCAAATTAGCAAAGCTTCATCGCCCAAGTTCATTATTTGGCCAACAGTTACATTTGCGCTAGAAAATTTGCTGACGCCCTATTTTAAAACTCCGGGCACGGTGTGCGGACCCTCTGAATGAGGACACAACACATCTGAAAATTTTGATCACTATTCCTCACGATTTTATGGTCGAAATAGCCTTTTGGAAGATATATCTTATCTTGGCTTTGGATTTGTCGTCTTAAACGATTTTTCCCATTATCTATCGCCGATTCCTACTTTCGTTATTTACAGATATAATGGGGACTAAATATAATGGGGACCCTCGTAAAAAGGTCACAATTTTACCCAGATTTCTGACTCAAATGATCGAAGCAAACAACTACAAATTATAGCTAAATTCCTTGAAAATAAGTTTTTTTTGGAAAAGGCTCGATTGTTTAACTTTATCACATAAAATCAACCCGATAATCAGAGCAATACAGTTACATTGCGCGACAAAACATTTCGTCTTTAAAATGTGGGGACCATATTAAAATTTTAGTGATTCATGATACCCAACGGGGTAATCCGGAACGGCACAGACAATTTACATTGACTAAAGAACAAAATGACTTATATAGCTTACCTTTAGATCGTTACATTTTGCCACGCTCCGCTAGTATACCCAAGAGGGTCCTAATGTTACTGCTCTCAACAAACTTTCTTTGCATATTGTACTAAAAGTTGTGCTAATTCGTCACAAAACATAAATAAAAAAAAAATCCAAGATAATTAGGCCTTGCTAAAACACTTAGGAGTAGAGATAGCTCGCACGTCACAAAGAATCAGTTTTCATTTGGTTCACTGATATTACTTTTGGTTGAAATATCAGGACTCGAATAACGAAAGTATCTAAGTATATCTATTGTCAGGATTCATTGGCGAATTCATTTAGACGAAAACGTAGTCCATTCATTTTTCGTTCTGTTGACAAGTTTCAACCACCTTTGGTCCCCTTAATTTCGCATTGCTCCAGGACCGGAGCAATGTGGACTATACAAACAAACAAGCTTACACCCTTTGATCGTTTTAGCTCGTTCTCTTGTCTTCAACAGGCTTCGCCAATTTAAGGGCCCCTTAAATTAGTTTTCTTTTACTCAACACTAGTCAAAAAGTTTTACAGCTTAGTTCTGCTAATGACTAAAAACATAATTCGAAAACGAACTCATGCCAAGTGATAAAAAACAAGCTGACCTCTTATTTTGATCACCATTTCACCACCCAGAATTAACGACCAACTAGGTAACTTTTTTAACGCACATTCTATTAAATAATACAACAATTTTAATACTAGGTCCCATTTCCACCAAGAGTTATACTGTATTCGTTGGAAACGAATTTAAATGCGTCCTTGTCAGCAAGGTTTCAAGTCAGAAAAAAATCGTATAAATGTTACCCCACAGTATGCGAGACATTTTGTGTTCAGATCATGTGGAGACCCCTACAGCACATGTTTAGCCTAGTTTTGTATTATTACCAAAAATTATATAGCCAATCACATTGCAGCAGACAGAGAAAACAGGCAAGAGCATGCAGACATTTCATTATCTTGCATCATATATGTTTATAGAAGTTCTCGCAAGAAAAAATCCAGTTTTTCTTCACAAATTCCCCCAAATTGAAAGTCGAACAGTGTCATTGAAACAAACACCAAGCATGTTAAATTATTTGTTAAAGCAAATTCTGAACGAAGTAATAGGTTGCAGGATTGCGCAGGAAATTTTGTTTTCAGACCCTTCGAATAACTATATGAAGCTACATCCACAAAGATTACCCCTTGAATTCAATCGAAACTAACCCACTAGCGTCCAATTCCAGCAAGGATTCATTACCTGAATTTCATATATAAGTCACATCAACATAACAAAAATTTTAATTACGCCGATTTGACCGAAGTGAATTTTGTGTTCTTGGGCCAATTTTTTACTTATTTTTACGTGTATCATTAATTTCCTGCAAGTTTTTCGCTGTCTAATCAGTTGCCATCTTTCCGCCTCAGGATTCGGTCCAAATTAGCAAAGCTTCATCGCCCAAGTCCATTATTTGGCCAACAGTTACATTCGCGCCAGAAAATTTGCTGATGCCCTATTTTAAAACTCCGGGCACCGTGTGGGGACCCCTCTGAATGAGGACACAACACATCTGTAAATTTTGATCACTATTTCACACGATCTTATGGTCGAAAAAGCCTTTCGGAAGATATATCTTGTGTTGGCCTTGAATTTGTGGTCTTATACAATTTTTCCCATTATCTATTGCCGATTCCTACTTTCGTTATTTACTGATATAATGGGGACCCTCGTAAAAAGGTCACAATTTTACCCAGATTTCTTACCCGAATGATGGAAACAGAAAACTACAAATTATAGCTTATTTCCTTGAAAATAAGGTTTTTTTGGAAAAGGCTCGATTGTTTAACTTTATCACATAAAATCAACCCGATAATCAGAGCAGTACAGTTACATTGGGCCACAAAACATTTTCTCTTTAAAATGTGGGGACAATATTAAAATTTTGGTGATTATACCCAACAGGGCAATCCGGAGCGGCACAGACAATTTACACTGACTATGCATATTGTACTAGAAATGATTAAAAAAAATTCAAGATAATCAGGCCTTACCAAAACACTTAGGAGTAGAGATAACGCTCACGACACGCAGAAACAGTTTTCATTTGGTTCACTGATATCTTTACTTTTGATTGAAATATCAGGACTCGAATAACGAAAGTATCTTAGTATATTTATTGTCAGGATTCATTGTCGAATTCATTTAGACGAAAACGTAGTCCATTAAGTTTTCGTTCTGTTGACAAATTTCAATCACCCTTGGTCTCCTTAATTTCACATTGTCCCAGGACCGGAGCAATATGTGACCCTCCACAGGATTTTAATGCTAAAGGTGAAAGCACGCGCACAACAAGCTTTCACTTTAAAACAAAATAATTTATTTTAACACGCTTTAGCACGGTTGTAATCTTGCCTCATTAGCAATTTCGTTTGTTTCAAAGGACACGCTTGAGACAATTGAGCGTGAGCAAGTCGAACAAAAGAGCGTGTTAAAGTTTTCAAACAAAAACCCCGTGCGAAAAAGCACAACACGCTTCCAGTGTGCGCAAAAGCACGCAAGGCGTGCTATCTATAAGCTAAATAAATTTCCTCTACAAAAAGGAACCGCAAATGATTATGAACGGCACCCTTTTTTGGTAACTATCGAGAAAGAAAAAGTTCTACCTCTGCGATAGTATCTGATTGAAAAAAAAGTTGTCGCTTGAAAAGTATAAACAGTGAAAAGTGGGTCCTACTGGATTTATGGGTAGAACTTTATTAGCATTGCAAAATCAAAGTTCTTTCCAGAAATGTTTACTGACGAAGCTGTGCAAAGGTGATCTTAACTTTTCTTAATTTAAAACACATTTGCAATTTTCTCAGAAACAGTGATCTTTCGGACTTATAGGCCCGTTTCAAAAGTCGTGCTACTGCCGCGCCGAACTCAATTGATCGAATCAAATTCGACTTTAGCACGGCAGTAGCTCGACTTGGTTTCAAACGTGGTGCTACCGCCGTGCCAAACTCAATTCATGAATTATAAATACATTAGAGTATATTTAAAAGTTTGCTAAACCTTTTCTTTATTTTTGTGGTTTGTTTTTGGCAACAGCCGTTCCATTCGACTGTCATTGTGTGAGTTAAATTCGACGTCTGAAACCAAGTCGTGGCGTGCTGCAGTCGAGCTACAGTCGAGCCAGCTTAGCACGGCAGTAGCACGACAGTAGCACTTTCTCGCCGATCGCAGCAATCGCAGCGATCAAATAGAAATCATCAAGTGCCAGGATCGCTAAATTGTATTTTGTTTTTAATATGCAAGGATCGTAGTGATTAAATGAAAACTAGCCTGCTTTTCTAGATGTACCAAAATTCCAATACGGTTGCAATGTTAGTTAATTGATCCGGGCGGCAATAACACAAAAAGTGAAACCGGTATTTAAACAATCTATGCAAATTTGTTCTTCCTGAAATACCGTAAAATTCCGAAAATAAGCCCCTCCATGTCTTAGCCCCTCCAAATATAAGCCCCCCGAACCGGTAATGCAAAAAACCCGCCGTTAAATCGCCCCTCAAAATATAAGTCCCACGGGGGCTTGAACTTGGAAAATTGCCCTCAAATACAAAGTAAAACAAAGCAAAATTCCAACTATAAGGCTAGCCCAATCGATTTTGAAACGCAAATTTCCCTCCGTAGATAAGCCTCTCCGAATATAAGCCCCTCCAAAAATAAGCCCCTCAATAAGGGCCTTTGAAAAATATAAGCCCCGGGGCTTATTTTCGGAATTTTACGGTATTACAACGCGTATGCTTCAGTCTTATTCTCCAAATTCCGTAATCATCCTGTTGTCTTTCTTGTGGTTGCCTTTTGTTTTACAACCATCTAAACAAACATTCGAGCTATGAAGTTACGGCGACCGATTTAGAGTCATCAGAAGTATTAAGGCCTACAATTATTTAAGTGTCTTTAGTAGTCTGCTACACGGCCGTTTTAGTGTCGTCGCGCAACGCTCCTTCCACTGGAAACGGCTGTGTAGCAGCCTATTATTTAAGGGGCGCGAAAATAATTTTTTGTTATGTCGCGCTAGTTTACTGCGTCTTTTAAATGCCTATTTTATGTTGATGCACGAGTGGATTTGTCAACCTCCTGAAACTTGGTAGTGCCGGCTTGAGGACTAAAGTAAAACAAAGCGGAATTAAAGATATTCATTTCTCTGTGCATTACTACTAACAAATATTCCGGTGGCATAACTATAATTTTCAGGCGACATAAACTTCGGTGCCTCGCATGCGATAGCAGGCCTAGTCCTCTTTGCGATTCCGGTCAAGAGCCGACAGCCCGGAGGAATTGGTTTAGCTTGGTTTACACTGATATCGCGTTCATTCCAGGCTAGACGACCATTAAGTGGTGATTTTCAAATGGCTACGGTTACGATCAAATTCAAAAACAGTCTCAATTGGTATATTTGGCTCACTATGCTGATTAAATCCGCTGAAAACCCAAGCCATTTTTATCATCTTAGCAGTTTTAGTAAGCAAGCGTGTTCAGCGTGTCTTACCCAAATTGCACGCTAAGCGTGCACATTCCTACCCTCACAGTGACATATGGCACGCTACAAAAAAAATAAGGTCTAGCGTGTTAAATTTACCAAAACAAAGGCAAGTGAGTCCGTCTTTGTTTTTTCAATTTAATATGCGCATATCCGTAATGTACGGCACGCTAAGCGTGTCGTGAGCGTGCTATAAATGTTACCCCACAGTTTGCGAGACATTCTGTGTTCAGATCATGTGGAGACCCCTACAGCATATGTTTAGCCTAGTTCTGTATGACCAAAAGTTATCCAGCAAGTCACATTGCAGCAGACAGAAAAAGCAGGCAACTAAAGGACATGCAGAAAATTTATTATCATGCAGCAAATATTATAGAAGCTCTCGCGAGAAAAAGAATCCAGTTTTTCTTCAAGAATTCCCCCATTGATGGCATGAAAGTCGATTGTCATCGAAACAAAGTAATAGGTTGCAGGATTTGAGCGGGAAATTTTGTTTTTAGACCCTTAACTTTGAATAACTATATGGAGCTATATCCACAAAACATCATCCCTTGGATTCCATGGAAACTGACCCACTAGCGTCCAATTCCAGCAAGGATTCATTACATGAATTTCGTATATAAGTCAAATCAACGTAACATAAATTTCAATTAAGCCGCTTTGACCGAAGTGAATTTTGTGTTCTTGGGCCGATTTTTAACTTATTTTTACGTGTATCATTATTTTTCCGCCATTTCGCTGTCGAATCAGTTGCTATCTTTCTGCCACAGGATTCGGTCCAAATTAGCAAAGCTTCATCGTCCAAGTCCATTATTTTGGCTAGGGTGCGATAAGAACAACTACCTTTGCGCCCGAAAATTTGCCGATGTCCTATTTTAAAAATCCGGGCACCATGTGGGGACCCTCTGAATGGGGACACAACACATCTGAAAATTTTGATGACTATTCCACACGATTTTTTGATCGAAAAAGCCTTTTGGAAGATATATTTCATCTTGGCCTTGGGCTTGTCGTCTTATAAATGGTTTCCCTTTATCTATCGCCGATTCCTACTTTCGTTATTTACTGATATAATAGGGACTAAATATAATGGGGACGCCCGTAAGAAGGTCACAATTTTACCCAGATTTCTGACTCGAATGATCGAAACAAAAACTACAAATTGTAGATAAATTCCTTAAAAATAAGGTTTTTTTAGAAAAGGCTCGATTGTTTAACTTTATCACATAAAATCAACCCGATAATTAAAGTAGTACAGTTACATTGCGCGACAAAACATTTTCTCTTTAAAATTTGGGGACCATATTAAAATTTGGTGATTATACCCAACAGGGCAATCCGGAGCGGCACAGACAATTTACATTGGCTAAAGAACAAAATGACTTATATAGCTTACCTTTAGATAGTTACATTTTGCCGCGCTCTGCTAGTATACCCAACAGGGTCCTGATGTAACTGGTCTAAACAAACTTTCTCTACATATTGTACTAGAAGTTGTGCTAATTCGTCACCAAAACATGAATAAAAAAAAAATCCAAGATAATCAGGCCTTGCCAAAACACTTAGGAGTAGAGATAACGGGCATGTCACGCAGAATCAGTTGATGTCGTTACCTTTGATTGAAATATCAGGACTCGAAAAACGAAATTATCTATTCAGTATATTTATTGTCAGGATTTTTTGGCTCAATTCATTTAGACGAAAAAGTAGTCTATTCATTTTTCGTTCCGTTGACAAATTTCAATCAACCTTTGGTCCCCTAAATTTCTCATTACTCCAGGACCGGAGCAATGTGGACTATGCAAATAAAGAAGTTTATACTCTTTGATTATTTTCTTATCTTAAACAGGCTCCGCCGCTGCGTTGGTCCCCTTAAATTGTTTTTTTTTTTTTTTTACTAGATAGCACTTGAGTCAAAAAATTAACAGCTTACTTTCTTTAATGAGTCTGGTAATGACTGACTTAACTGCCAAGCAATAAAAAACAAAGTAACCGCTCTCACATTTTGATCACCATTTCACCAAACAAAATGGCTTTTTCAAACAGATATTTTACCAGAAAAACCGAACTTTTTTCCTCTCATAAATGTAGTTACCTCTATCTATCGCCCAACTGCTCTTGCTATATGTAGAGACCACCACAAGGGACTAAATATTAGTAATATATACAGCTATTTCGAGAAAGGTTGTCGGAAAAAGTGCACTCGACCATCTCGAAAGGTATAATTGTGGGTGGCTTTTAGTGCACTGTTCTTCAAAGAAATTTGAAAGAATGGCAGGAGGGGCCGTGGACGTATGTCTGCGAGTGCTAAAGGAAAGCAATAAAAGTAGGTTCTACAGCTACAGTGTCAGGAACAGTCCATTGATCATATCCCATATTACCTTTTGGGATTGTCGCCTGCACATTTTTCCGACAACCTTTCTCGAAATAGCTGTATATGATGATGATGAAGACGATAAACTTTATTTCAGTGTCAGGTCTTCTAGCTGGCCATGTAAGGCCTACTAATAGGGGACACTAAATTAAAATACTATCAGCTCTAACTAATTAATATAAAAAATATATTTACAAAGAATAAAATTTACAAAAATATACATACTAAAAAAAGTACCGATAAAACGTATTCGGATTTATCATATAAAATACTACTTATTGATTAAGAGGTGTCCTTTTTGTCTAGAAAATGTCATTTATGTACAACATAGAAAGCAGTTTTTACAGCCCTCTGTGATTACCTTTTCAAGATCTACCTTACGAATTTTCTTTTTAAAGCTGTAAATTGATTCTGCGTTTTTTACATCCTTGCTTAATTTAGACCATATTACTGGACACACATATCTTAGGCTATGTCTCCCGTAAGTTGTTGTGTTGTATCGACGAATAAAAAAGTCACCAGAATTTCTGAGCCCATAGCGAGGTTTATCGAGCTCAAAAATGTCCTTTAAGTATGGAGGGCATATATCGTACTTTGCCTTATACATAATTATGGCTATATCCTGCAATCGGCGACAGCCTAGTGTCGTGAGTTTCGCTTTTCTCAAGAGCTCATCGTATGAACTTCTCGTATCGCAGTAGACGGCTCTTAACGCTCGCTCTTGTACTCGCTCCATGTTTCTGCTATCCGACGCCCGACAGAAATGCCACACTGTATGACAGTATGTAATTTGAGGCATTATGAAAGAAATGAAACTCTTAAGTTTGGCTGATGTTGTTAACATGTTTCTAAGCCTCATCGAAACTCCAACCTTCCTAGATGCGTTTTTACATACCTCTCCAACATGCCTACTAAAATTCAAATGCTCGTCAATGGTCACTCCCAATAATTTCATTTCAGAGTGACTCTCAATATCATTGTTCATAACATCAATTTTCATCTGTTTATTTTTACGCTTCGACCCGAGACTCATCGACTGAAATTTTTCATGTTTACACATGAGTAGATTGTCCTTATACCAGTTTGCAATTTCCTTCCCCTCATGGTTCAAAATACTCTCAACGTCTTCGATTCTTTACCCAAAAGCATAAGCTTGATGATCATCTGCATACATCATTACACTGCACTTATCAGTTTGTATGTTATACATAAGGTCGTTATGGAAAATATTCCACATTAAAGGACCAAAGTAAGACTCTTGAAGGCATCCCCTTTCGGTTTTCCGCCAATCACTCATGGTATCGGTTCCTATCCTAACTCTATTCCATCTCTCAGAGAAATATGACCTCATAAGACCAATTGCACAATCTTCAAAACCATATGCCTTTAGTTTTGCCAATAATAGAGGTGGATGAAGCGAGTCAAAAGCTTTGAATAGATCTGTTGATAAGATCCCTACGACATTACTAGTATCCAATGCTTCTTTCCAATCCTCCATGAGCTTGATAAAAGTCGTCTCGCAACTGTTCTGTTTTCGGTAAGCTGTTAGACAATTGCTCAAATAAGGCTCCATGAATTGCGTTCCTTGGTTGCTAAGCAACTGTTCAAAAACTTTGTCAATGCCGGCAAGAATCGTAATAGGTCTATACTTTTTAATATCACTGTGGTTATCCTTCTTGTGAAGAGGCACCCATATACCCCTTTTTCATTGCTCGGGCCAGTTGCTGGTCTGTATGCATACATTGAAGATGTTTGTTAGCGACAGCGCGAGGACGTTACATGCCATCTTTAGCACTCTAGGTGGAATTTTGTCGTGACCGATACTTTTATTTGGATTTAAGGTTTCCAGGGCCCTAGTAACTTTTTTCAGGTTAAAGTTGCGAAATTTAAACTGCACGCCATTTGTTGTGGCCACTTTGCGTATGTTTTGTACGCTTTTATGATCTTTCAGTTCTTCTTCCGTCAGTGATAGCATGTGTGGGTCACCAATATCATTGGCTACCGTGGTGAAATAGTCTACGAGACAGTTTGCAACTTTAGTTTGATCTTGTATATATATTGAGGACCCTCGACTGGGGTACCCAACGACGGTTTCCTCCTATAAATGCACTGATAACACGTTTTAGGCTATCCTGAGTATTTTTAGATGTCAAGAAATGCTTTCTAAGCGGCACTACAGAATTTTTTCGGTCATCCTAGGGGAACTTGAGTCTTTTCGAAATTACAAGAGCTTCAGTATTATTTTCCCGAAAATTTTAGATGCAATTTGACTTATTACGAAAGTGAGACATTTTTTGATTTCTCTCTCCATTGCATTTTTGAGCCCGAAATTTTAGGTTTCCTTTCTCTACGAAAAACAGCCTAACTTGGGAAGTGAAATGTTAAAATTAAACTTTAGAAAATTGTAGGGGATTTATTAGATAAGCTTCGAAAATGGTACATGAGTGGAACGGTCATCTAGAAAATATTAGCCGTCCTCAAGTAATAGAAAATTCTAGTCAACATTGCTGTTTCGATACGTTTGAATAGTCTTGCAATAATAATTGCCTCGAACTTAACATGGGAAAGACGCAAAATGATTACATTGCAACACAAATCTTTAAAGACTGCAAGAATTCTGCGCAATATTCCAGGCCTTTCGAATTCTCACTTCTAAAACTCTTATGTAATACTATCATTTACCTTTGTTTACATTGTGGTAAGTACTGTTTAGGCAAACAACTACTGCGTAAGAATTGACAACATGCTAAAACTCCTTCATTAAGCCTTGACGAAAGTGTTTCGACTAACAATTAAATACCATCAAGGTATAATTGCTAGTCGTAACATTTTCGCCGTATAATGCACTCTTTTGAATGTCTGTGGCATATGTAGAAAGATTATCAAGAAAAACCAATCTTCTGCGGACTGCTCAGTTTGTCTAAAGTCGATCCATCTTACATGCTTTGGGCCTGACTTAAATTTTTACAAATCCTGTAGTTTGTGCACTTGTCAGAATCATTCTGCTAATGAAAACGAGAACAGCCTGGACGACAATGGCCTATTTCTATCACAGAAGTTAAGTGAAATCTCAGCGATCAAGGGTTTTAAGATATTAGGGGTCTAACCGGTAGAATTGATCAACTACGTCTCATCGTTTCCGAACTGCGCTCGCGTCTACAGTTTATGAGTTCCTCTGAAACCTGGGCACATAAAGATATCGCGGACTCTGAGCTTGAGATTCCTGGCTACAAACTTTTTCGCCGAGAAAGAGGGAATAAAGGGGGTGGCCTTGCAGTGTACGTAAGAAATGATGTGAACGTTGTGCGTAGGCCCGACCTTGAAGAATCGACTATCGAGAGTCTCTGGGTCGAAGTTTGCCCACCGAAATCGTGTAGCTTTCTAATTGGGACATTTCATAAGCCGCCAACGTCTTCAAATCATGCGGTCAAAGACTTCATGCCAATATTTGACAATTGTCTTAGGCGTGCTACGGCTGTGGATAAAGAGGTGATCATCACAGGTGATTTAAATTGCGATTTATTGCCAAAAAGGATCACGGAGTCAGACTGTAAACAACTCAAGGCGCTACTGAGACAGGAAAACCTTACTCAACTCATAAATCAGCCCACTCGTATTACTCAATACTCCAAAACACTTTTGGATATCATCTCCCCATAACATTAGAGAGTGTGGGGTTTTAAGTTTGAGTCTGAGCGATGATGACATGGTTTTTTTGCGTAAGAAAGTTAAACTGGATGAAAGCTGCCCCAGAAACGAAGATTTTCAGGAATTATGCAAAATACGACCTGAAAAGTTTTGTGAAGACCTTAGAGGTGTTAATTGGGTTGATAGTACGAATTCCTCCGGGACAGCAAATGAGAATGTCATTTGTGTTGACAAACTCTGGCTCAATGTTAAGTCCGCATTCCTTAAGGTGACTGATCGTCACGCCCCGCTTATCCAGAAGCGAGTACGTGGTGTAGATAATTGTCCATGGATGACTGGCCAAATAAAAAAAAGACATTCTATGGCGAAGACTGGCTTGCGTATAAATCTATTGCGAAATCGTGTGACGAACTCAGTAAAGAGGGCAAAACAAACATACAACAAGAAGTTAATTGATAACAATAAAGATGACACCAAAGCCTTCTGGAGAACAATGAAGAAGATCATTCCCGGGAACAAGAGCTCTTGCGGTTCCAAAAATGTCAACATTGACGGTGTGCTTTGTAGTGAAGTCAGTGATAGAAAGAAAATTGCTAATGGTTTCAATAATTTTTTCGCTTCAGCCGCTGTACGCCTTAAGCGGGCTCTCGGTAGTTTTTCGTTTTTAAAATAGAAGCGTTGATCAAAAAGTTAATGGATCAATACCAAATTTTAAATGTGAATTGGTAAATGCGTCGCTGATTGTTAAGACACTTCAAGGTCTCAGAGCAAGCAAGGCTAGTGGTCTTGACAATATATCTCCGCGTATGTTGAACGATACTGCAGTGGTTGTTGCCAAGCCGCTGACTCGAATTGTAAATAAATCATTGTCGCAGGGAACAGTGCCGAGTGAGTGGAAGTGCGCAAAAATAACCCCACTGTATAAGAAAGGAATTTCTACCGATATGGATGATTACCGTCCAATTTCGGTTTTACCAGTTGTCTCCAAAGTGTTAGAGAGGGTTGTACATCATCCACTACATAGCTTTCTAAACGAACGTAAGCTGCTCAGCCCTTTCCAGTGTGGCTTCAGAAGAAACCATTCAACTGAATTTGCAGCTATCGCCTTTTCAGATTACGTCCGGCGCGGCATAGACCTTGGTTTGCTCACTGGGGCAGTATTTATTGACTTGCGCGAGGCATTTGACTCTGTTGATCACGAAATACTTATTAGCAAAGTAGAGTCATATGGACTTAAGGACATTGAGTTAGACTGGTTCCGAAACTACCTGACAGACCGAAAACAACTCGTGAGTTTTGGTAAAGAAATCTCTCCTCCATGTCTTATTAAATCGGGTGTCCCGCAAGGGTCAATTCTTGGCCCTTTACTCTCTGTCCTGTTTGTCAACGATCTCCCTATAGTTCTAGAACAATGCCAGATTCTGATGTACGCTGACGATACAGTTATGTATTTCACCGCTAGTAATGCCCAAGAAATAAGTAGTACTCTTACCAGTGAACTTGCCAAGATTAATGACTGGCTTGTAGACAACAGTCTTTTTATTCACCAAGGCAAAACAGAATGTGTTTATTTGGTACTGGTTCTAGGTTAGCAACTGCTAATCTCTCTGTAAATATCAATGGCAAGGAGCTAACACGGGTTGCTGAGTATAAATACCTAGGAGTAATTTTGGATGTGTCGCTTTCATAGAACGCGCAAGTGAATTATTTAATAAGCAAAGTTAGTAAGAGACTAGGAATTCTTGGCCGCACCAGGCGGAGCATTAGTATGTATACTGCTGGTACAATTTACAGATCATTTATTCTTCCTGTTCTGGATTATTGTGATACCGTTTGGAACTGTTGCGGACACACGAATACTGATAATATAGAAAAATTGCAGAAACGTGCGGCAAGGATTATCATGCAAACCAACAGCAGTGATGAAGCGCTAGCTCACCTTAAATATGATACACTGGGACTTAGACGGGAGATTCACGCGTTAAACCTTGTGAAGAAATGTCTAAATAAGCGCTGCCCGCAATTTTTAATGGACTACTTTTATTTTAATAGAGATATCGTACACAGAAAAATGCGGCAAAGTAATCATCCCCGTCTTCCCTCCATCAAATTAGAATGTACGAAAAAAGCTTTTTATTATCATGGAGTCTGAAAAAGACTGGCTCGGGTCCGGATCACTTTCCTTTTTGATATGGAAAGATCATGCTGAAATTCTCACTCCAGTGGTAACCAAGATTTGGAAGCTGTCCCTCGAAACCTACACATATCAAGTTCATGGAAGAGTGCAGATAACAAACTTCTCCCAAAAGTTGAGACCCCAAGGAAATAATGACTTTAGAGGAATTGATTTTACACCTGTTATTGCAAGAGCATTGGAAAAGGTTATGTACAATTCCCTCTTAGTTTGCTTACAGGGAAGGTACAAGCTGCAGGGACGCGTTCTTATCAATGCAACATCAAATTCCTAAGGTTATGGACCACAAGGAATTCAGTGCGGTAAAGCTGTTTCCAATGGATTTTAATAAGTAAGGTTGACACCGTGGAAAACACTCTGTTGTTTTTTAACTTAAACTGTTACCACTCAATCCTTATATTTTAAATTGGTTTCTAAGCTTTTTAACTGATCGATAGGAGACAACGGGTCGTTTGCAATGGTTTTTCTGTGAGATTGGATAAACGTTGACAAAGTTATCACACGTGGGAGTGTTAGTGGGTTTATTTAATGTTTTCATATTAAACAAGCTGGAAATAAGTCCTGTGTCCGAATCTTCCTTGTTCAAATTTGCCAATGATTCTTCCTGCTTTCTTACCCCAGGGACAAAGCAAACTGTCTGTAATAATGAGGTGTTCGTATTAAGCGGGTATCCGTAAAGCCGGGTTTGACTGTAATTTGTCATCAAACGATGTATGCAGAGAACGCTTTTGATTAAGTATTACATAGATGAGCAATTTTTGAGTGCTTCCGTAGATTTATTCGGCGTTTACAAGAACTACACTGTCGTTACGTTTAAAAATCTCATATGCACCGGCTTGGAGGAGTGAAAGATGAAGGAAAGATGAAGGCCACGGCTTGACAGTTGTTGAAAGTGTTCACCACGCTCTATCATGGGCAGATTAATGGAGACATTCTGAGATCTAAAACCCGAAAATGAAGGCGGGAATTGCTTTAATTTGTTTCGACGCTGTCATCGATGGGCAGGCTGATTTCTGTGGTGAGGTACACTCATTGTTACCGGAGCGAGCCGGAGCCACAGTTGATCTGATGCGCCAATATTCGCTTTTTCTCAGTGCTGGGGTTTCCATAATTTCGTTTGGTAAACTTTCTCACCTTACTTCGAGGTCAGTTCCCACACAATGGTTTTAACAATGTTGCAATGTTCCAATACCAGATGGACGAGGCTGCTTGAGCTAGGTTTTATCTCTAAAATCTGCTTGGACGAGTGGAACTCCCTCTCTCTTATGATAGAAAACTTATATCCTTGTTCATTTAATTGTCTATCAAGCGCAGCCATCATCACTCTTAAGCTCTCTGGCTCGAAGTCGTCCCAGTTTTTGTCTTTTACTTCTGCCTCAAGTGTTTCAAGCAGCTTGTTTAGTTTCCTCGGCCCCTTTCCTTTTTTTTATTTTTCTCTTTGAATTACGTTTTCAATACATTCAGCCAGAAAGATGAACACTTAAGAGCAGATGTCTGTAAAAATCGAGCAAACGGCGGCCACGGTCAAAAATTAAAATTCGCTCATATCTTGTCCATAATAAGGTATTAGCAAGTAACTAAATGTGGTGTAGTTTGTTTTTGAAAAGACCGCTTCGATTAGGAGAAAATCGACAAAATCAGTTTTCGAGGTCGGCGACTGGAAAACAACCAAATTTTGAGGCAAAATGAGGCGTTCTTAAAACTTCGCTCGCACGCCAAAAGGAAGCAAGTGAGGTAAAATATTCACCTATCAATTAATTTGTTAAGGGTTTTACTGCTAGTTTGGTGGTGATTTCTTATCTTAGCGATAATCTGGAAAATAAACAATTTTAATTTAGTTTGGGTTCTTTTTCAACTGACCGTATTTTAAATTTAGGCTGGAAGTTGCGTTTTAAATTTTAGGCATGTGCTACACCTTGGTTTTACCTGAAACTCAAGCTATAAGCTATTTAAACATTGTGCTGAAGCATATGTAAGAACTGGCTTGGGTAATTTAATTTGAGCTTCAAACGAACTTTCTGAAGTTGAATAAATTTCGCCTGAAATATGAGACTTTTTCATGATCGTCGGTTTGTTGTTGCTCGACAAGTCACAAAAGCTTGACGCCCTTCGACAGAATCTTTACTCGCAATTGCACTTGTTCAAAGCGTTGTATTAGAATATTTATTACCCCAATGTGTCCTTCTTTTCTGAGTAGCTTTAAGCCACTTTTTATACCTCATTTGGTGTTATTCTCAACTGATCACTCTGTGCCGGATCGGCTGGCAACCCACGATCGCAACTCGGGAAAACAAGAGAATTATTTCAAAACCTCCGACTGAACTTAGCATATCTTTCTTTATCCTACCTTAATACTCCTTGCATTTGAAAAATCCTAGGCCTTAAAACAGCTGAAATCTTGATAGACCTCTCTTAATAACTGCCAGGCAGGTGTGCTCTTCATGCTTCACACCTTTTTGTGTTGCGTGACAGATCAAAATCATTCGCACCTGGAGGGGGTAGGGAAACCGATGCGCGAAAACGAAGCCAAACTTGTAATATTTCTTAAAATAAGACGGTTTGTCAATCGTCAAAGATCTTGCTATTTTTAAGTTCAGTGCTCTAGGTTGCAAAGTCTTCGATATCACAGTTCCATTAAAGACAAAAATAAACTGTCCACAACAAAAACACTTTGAGTGAATCGGGTTTTCACTGCTCACAACTGGGTCATTGCTCGCTGAATGTATGGCCACTATGCCAGGTCAAGTTCGTGCTTCTTTCTTCACATGCAAGCCTTCCGGGTTTTCCCCGCAAATGCTGTTACAATGCCTTTTTAACCAAAACCGATCTTGATTATTTCTGACAAGTGCAGTTTTTTCCAAAGGCGATCAGCTTGTCAATGTAAGGGGCTTTTCTCTTTACTTTGATGTCCGTTGTTGGTATATCAAAGTGTTCACAGATATCCTTAAGCATTTGAATTGCAAAGATTGATAGCTTTGAATTTGCAATTAGTTCGCAGATGTTATACCTGTCATAGCATATTGGATGAGTAAGGGCAACCTCTTGAAGAACTTCACTTCTCAACTCGTCAAAGGCTTTCTCATTTTCAACGTTCTGGTTTTCTTCAAAGTCGCTTTCCGTCATTTCGTCATCTTCAAGTTTGCGCTTTGAGGACAGTCTTGAAAAGAAACTTGAAACTTGCTGACTCGTCAGAAATTCAGAACTGCTAAAAAGGCGGTTTCCATTACTGTCTCTAGCAGTCATCATTGACTTGGAGATCGAGGCTGCATCTGCTTTCTGGCCGGTTGACTCGCCAATACGAAATTTACTGGATAAGTAGTCTCTCTGCTTCTCTGTGAATCGTGTCCGCTTTACGTGACTAGACTTAAGGGCCCAACCCATAGGTAAAAAAGGCTGATTCGAGAGGTTTAGCTGCCTTCTCACTTGCTCAATCTGTGGTACACTACCAGACTGACCTCGTAGCCTCTCTGCGTAACCAAGCGCTGCTCTGTCAAGGAGTGTTTCATGCTCCAAAGCACGTTCGTGTTTTCCGAGGTCCAGATGGTGCTGTAAAGAAGAAAATCTTTGATAAACTTTCATGCATCCTTCCTCGGGACAGGAAAATGTATGAACAGCGGGTGAGGTCTCAGTCACAGTCTCTTCTTCGGTATCTGAGCATTGCTGGGAATTATCTGAGCAAGGTTGACGCCTGGATTTAACTTTGATAAAGTGTGCATTCGGCATTGTTGTGGCTGTATCCTCATCACATTTCACGAGATCTGGAATCTGCACCAACTGTGGAATACCGAGGTCCTCGAGACGTATGCACTTACCAGGCCCTATTCCATACGCTCTTCAGACGGTCAGGCTTCCGTTGTTGTATACAATATTGGAAATCAAACTCACTCCTGCAATCTTTACATTCAAGGACGGTGCTGGGTCTTGCGCTGAGATGCATAATGAAACGTCAACTCCAGGAACACCTCCCGATGACTGGATAGCGTCTACCATTTCCTTGGCAGTCTCGATGTTAGACCCTTGATTAAGGTGGATTTTCATGTGTGACTTAATTGAAGCCGCCTTTCTATCACATGGGCCTTTACCACCCTGTGCGTCTGAAAAGTCAAAGCGTTTCACAGTCACTCCACTAGCACAGCCTGTAAAGCTGGCCCCCACTATCGTAGCCCCGCAGTGGTAACAGCCGGCATTGTCCTGTCTGTAGAAGACAGTTTTCAGATGAGGCAACTGTGACTTTAGCTTTCCAATAACATCCTTCATAATGGAAAGCACCACACAGCTGTCTTGGTTGCAGGTTTGGTAAACATGCACAAATGTCATCATCTCCAATTCGTGGTTTTCCGCTCGTCGAGTAGCTACAGTAATGTGCCAAGGCATACCCCGCTTTGCAAACCAATCACTTTGGCTTTCTCTAAACTTTCTTGGCAAGAACTTCATGGCCCAGTCCTGAACCAGGAGTACGGAATTTTCATCGAGAGCATCAATCACCTCTATTCGGGCTTCATCCTGATTCACACAGCGGAGCAGGTGAGCTTTCCAAGCCCAGATGTTTTGCTTAGCTTGCCCTTGAATGAAGTTCACCTCTTCTACCACGTCACTAGAGACGTTGTTATCAGACATCTTTTCGATTGTGTCATGTATTTCAGCAAGAACTGAAGAAACTAGGTAACAGCGACCACAGGTTTCTAGATGATCGTGTGGGCAAATGATCTGATAATCCTTGTCCCTAGGGTCGCTAAGTGCATAAGCTCTGCAATGATCTGGAATGTTGGATTGCTTAGAAACATGCACCTGTAAAGACATTAATAAAATAAATTACTTACCCTAGATCAAATGTTACGGTTAAGGTGACTCGCTGGTTTTGCACTGGACATCTTTCACTTGGCATAACAAGACACCCGCTGTGAAAGAGAGCTTACAGTGGCAATAAAATGAATTCGATCAAAGAGAAAAGAAATCCATTAAAGTTTTTTCCAAGGTTTTCATCCACCTTCCACGTTCTTGCCATTTTGAAGCTCGCCCCAGTCCTCGCTTAAAGACGGAAGGAATTCAGGTGATGAGCCCTTTGCAGCTCTACCTCAAAAACGAGCAAAGTGCCCCTTACCGGTCTTTCCAACGACATTTTTCGTTAGCCGTAGGTTGAACAAAGTAAAATTCTGTCCACTATCGCAAGCTTTATTGAAAAGAAGCCTGCTTACTTGTTGACTTTTGTTATGCGCACAGTTCATTTGCCTATATATTCATATTCGTCAGCATGTTGCAGTTAAAATGAGCACGGTAACTTCCACTTTTTAAGACGTATTCTTACCTTATTACAACAGTGATCTAAGTTTTATGGAAAATCCATGCATGTTATGTTCAGTTCTTTTTTTTTAATACTAGGGAATCACCTTAACCGGTTCTGCGCAATTGAAGTATTAGCATTAAGCAAAAATGCAACTCGACTTTTTTTAACCAAACGATCACCTCAACTGGTTCTGCGCACAGTTTTATTTCACTAGGCTATTTTTACATTTCTCCTAAATTGAAACTGCGTAGGAACGACAAATCGCATTAAGCTAAAGTGAAAGTCTGCACGCGCGAGCTTTTTCAACTAGCACCAATTAAGCACATAAAAACATTGCTGCTTGAATCATCACCAAAATCCTCTCCTGCTCGTTCCCCAGAGAATCTTGGGTAAGTGACTCAAAGACATTTTTGGTATTTTTGACTGGCACAATCGCTAGCTTCAGCTTGTTAATTGTAAAGTCTAGTGTTATTGCGATTTTTCTTATATACACAGACTAAAGTTATTTTGAAGTTTACCTTAAAGTCGCCCTTTAGATAACGCTTTGCGGACTTAAGTTGCTCCTTTTGTTTCCTTGCCCAAGTCATTCCCATAAATGAATCGCCCAATCTATTTACTACGTCATGGAGATCGTCGAAGGCTTGACTGCCAGCACAACTTATATAATCTAGACCCTGTAGAGACTTTCTCACAGAGGCAGAACAGACATTGAGAATTCTCAAGAGTGTACTTCGGCTCAGTGTTGTAAAGCCACTTTCGCTTGAATAAGCCAAGTACTGCTTGACAATGGACTCTGGCACCATCATACGAATAACATTAGGCACTGTAATGACTTCCTTTGTTGACAGTTTTATTGATTTCTGCCCGAAGGGAAGATCCTGGATGACATGGGTGCTCGTTATAAAGTCCAAAAAATGATCAAGTTGAGTTTGGGATACCGCCATTCGTGTCTTGGATGACTGAAGTGATAGTGCTACACCTCTACCCTCGACCAGGATATGCTTCCTTGCTTCACTGAATTGATACCTCGTCAGATTGGGAATCCATTTCTTAAGTGTCTTGAATGAAACCTTGTCTACCATTATAGACAATATTTGTCTCCTGGTTTGCCAGTTACTCGCATTCCTGTAGCACTCAGCCAACGCCTCCATAAGCACTTCATCTACAGGCTCACGCTGGTTACCACTAGGGTTTTCATCGGAAGATTTGGATGCAACAAGTGATTTCCAAAGCTGTCCACTCTGATTTGGTGCTACTTCTTCTAGTACAGCATCAACTGCTTAATTTGCTTTGCGTAAGTGACGACGCCTCGTTCGTTCACTAGCCTCCTACCATTGCGTCGTCAAAGGAAATCTCACCGGACTTATGTCTCGGGTTTCTAGAAAGGTGTTTAGCATTTCAAGTGGTTTACACTCCCGTTCGACATGTTCATTTGCCTCGTTCGGCGAGTAGATACTTGTTGCTGGGGTCTGTAGTTTAAGGTAGGGGAAGGACGATGGTGTGCTTTCTGCCACTTGACCTACTGTGTCACTTGTTTGATCCTGAGGACGAATTGATGGATTGATTGATTAGACTGTTGACCCACGTTATAAAAAGACATGTTAGTCTTGTAGATTAAGTACAGATAATAATATGAATCAAGTGATCAATCAAACAAAAAAGCAGAATGAATTAATTCAATCCTCTTTTCATATTAATGGAAGATACAATTCGCTCTGCATATCATATACTTTATATACGTACTTGGTATGTAAAATTGGAGGTATCATAAAGTGATAAGTCTTTGAGAGTTAGAGTTGTTTTGACTATAATACAGATTAGCTTGTGTTGAAATTATAAAAGGAGCGGGGGAGGTAGGGGCACCCTGCGAACAGAGCCTCCTTTTGCCTTCTTGATCGAGAAGGAGACAAGGAAGGTCTGCCTAAATCCCGTCAAACCTTTGAAGTCACCAAAGCCCAAACTTCTGAACTAGTCAATCTTGTTTTCTCTTGTAAAACTTTTTTTTTTCGAGTGAGAGCACCTGTTTTTTGATAAACCGATCGTCATAACTAAGCCCGCTGTAGCAAGCGCACAGCTTTTAGGCCTGGATTCGAAACTAAATCCTGGCAACATTCCGCGCATGCTCAACAAAAGATCTTACTCGATTCTTGCAGAGTCTTTCTTGAGTACTCCAAAATCGAGCAAGCGAGAGAAAAGCTCTGCTGGCAGGATGAGGAAGAGGTTGAAAGTGTTACTATTTGCTTTCGGAATTGACAATAGTTTCCACGTATTCTGTAAATGCAAAAAAGAACCTTGTTCCCATCATGGTCCATCTTTGAGAGGGATTGGGAACGAGGCTGCTCAACCCCTTTCCTAGGAAAAAGTGACTTGGAGACAGTTACCAGTTAGCCTGTGTGCCAAATGCATAAACGGGTGGAAGGGAAGAGAGATACTTAACAATCCTCGCTTCCTTTTTTTCCTGACTTCAACACAACTTTCGACGTCTCTCACGTATCTACATTGTTCCGTCTGTGTGACATTAATTTGTAGGTCAAGAAAGATTATCCTACCAAAGACATCTCCGCCATTTGAAATGTTACTTCGCAATCGTCAAACGCAACTTCTGCAGTTTTTTCTGTGTCAGGTTTCCAGTTCCCAGCCAACATTTTTCTGCAGTTAGGGCATACCCCTAAGAGATTACAAATATCAGTAAGCACACTATTTTAATTAGGATTGCACATTCAAGTGAAAAAAAAAAAAAACGATCTCTTGAACATTATTTTTTTGACATTGCCCGAAGTTTAAAACCGAACAGGTGTATTAACGCCTTTTTTAAAAAAAATCAGCGAAAATGAATTCTGCAGATAAAACGAAATTAATTTGATTAATTTCAGTTAAATTATTTTCCTTTGTAAAGATGATTTTTAAGTAACTTTTTTTTGAAGAAGTACATTAGCGTTAGTTCTTTTATTTTTTAGAGTTACAAAAGGGATACAAACCTGACCCAACAGGAAGAAATATCCCACTCTGTTGCAGCACTGTTTGTGAACCTGCTTTGCTTAGACCTCTATCCGCTTTTGGCTTTTTGCTCACGTCCTTACTATGACCTGATAATATTGATGGTATTCTGCATTTGTCCGGAACTCGGCGTGTCCATCCAATACCCAGCGATGCCCGATGAGCTGGACATATGGTCATTTGGTCAATATTTCGTGGAGAGGAAAAGATGGATGCCCTCGCCAGAATAAGATCAATTTCATCAACTATGCCATGAAACGCAAACATTTCTCTATGCCCGTTAATATCTCGCTGACAACCAAGTAGAGGAATGCATCCCGTTGCTTTGTTTCTGTCTCTCCTATCATGACCACAGTGGCCTCCAACAATCGATACAAACGAACAACCACTTTCCATGATAGTTTTTCCACGGATTGCAACTAACTGGTTTTAAATTCTCTTAACTTTTATATTTAAACAGGTGTCAAAAACTGATGGCGTCGTAAAATTAAATTAAGTACAGTAAACAGCTAGCGGATGACTTTTCGAAACATTTCAGTTGTAATGAAAAAAAAAATTACAAACATTTAATAAATTTATATACAATTTTGTATCTTTTGTTCCTTAACAGTATATTAATCCTATCACCTAGATTGAATTATTTTTCGATGTGACGCAACGTTATAACCACTGGATCCCTTATCTGTTTATCTCCTCGTTAATTAGTTTGGGAAGCCTGTGTTTATCCTTCAGGTGCCGCTGTCACACAACTCCTCTGATCACGTTTTAAGACCAAAGGTATATCGGCAGCCCGAAAGTTCGCTATCAAAATTGCAGTTTTTGTGAGACCTAAAATATTTCAATGGCAATGGATGTGAAATTTCGATCGACTGAAAAGAAAGCCGGACTGCAATACTGTGAATATAATAGTTCTGTCTGGGGTTACTTTCAAGCAACACGATTCTCGACTTGGGGACTGACAATCAGCAGAAAACAAGATGCCAGTTAACCAGAACGGGAAAAGCATCGAGGTAAAAAAATGTTCAGTACAGATTTCTTAAATGTAAGTGGAATTGTGAGTTAACTTTCTAGTGGAGGCGTAAAGCTTTCGTGACTTGTTGAGCAATAACAAAGCGACGATCCCGCGATCATTGCAAAGTCTCATATTTCAGGCGAAATTTATTCAACTTCAGAAAGTTCGTTTGAAGCTCAAATTAAATTACCCAAGCCAGCTCTTACATATGTTTTAGCACAATGTTTAAATAGCTTATAGCTTGAGTTTCAGGTAAAACCAAGGTGTAGCACATGCCTATAATTTAAAACGCAAGTTACAGCCTAAATCTAAACTTCGATCAGTTGAAAAAGTATCCAAACTAAAATAAAATTGTTTATCTTCCAGATTATCGCTAAGATAAGAAATCACCACCAAACTAGCAGTAAAACCCTTTACAAGTTGATTTATTGGTGAATATTTTACCCCGCTTGCTTCCTTTTGGCTGGCGAGCGAAGTTTTGACAACGCCTCATTTTGCCTCAATTTTTGATGGTTTTCAAGTCACCGACCTCGAAAACTGATTTTGTCGATTTTCTCCCAATCGAAGCGGTCTTTTCAAAAACAAACTACACCACGTTTAGTTACTTGCTAATACCTTACTATGGACAAGATATGAGCGAAAACGATTTTTTGACTGTGGCCGCGAAATTTCGATTTTGCTCGATTTTTACAGACAGTTGCTCTTAACTGTTCCATTGTTCAATGTTAAATGTTCAAAGTGTACAAACTATAGGGCACCAGCTGAATACCTTTGCCAAAAGTTTAAAAAAATGAGAACCACCTACGATACCAGGGCTTCCTCTTCTAGATTCCAGTTGCTTCTTCCCAAAACCATTTATGGCAAAAAAGGTTTTGGTTTATAGCGGCACAATTATTTGGAATCAATTACCCGCCGATTTGAGTATACGCAAGTCGATGAACGAGTCGATAAATTTAAGTCTAAATTTGACCCCTTTCGAGCCTAGAGGTTTACCTAAAATGGTGAAAATGGCAAACATTCGCCAAAAATTCGCGAGTATTCTTATGGGGTATCAGGGGTTCCCTTTGAAAGTGCGATTTTGACGAAAGTGGCGAATTTGACAAAAAAGGCGAACTCCCGCCAAAGTTTGGCGAATGTTCCTATGACATGGCAAAGACTCTCTTTTCAGAGTGGCAATTTTGGCTCATGTCTTCGCAAACATTCAAATGAGATGGTAAATGGGTCCTTTGAAAGTGGCGATTTTGACGATAATGGCAAATTAGGCGAATATGGCGAATATGGCGAGAATTCGCCACAATCTTCGCGCTGCAAGTCAGATAAGATGGTGAAGTTACCCCTTGGAAAGTGGTGATTTTGGCAAAAAAGGCGAAAATGGAGAAAATCGGCAAAGCCTTAGCTATAAGTCAAATGAGATGGTAAAGGGATTCTCTTTGAAAGTGGCGATTTTGACGACAATGGCGAATTAAGTTTAAATGATGAATATGGAAAATATTTGCCAAAGTCTTGGCAAAAATTCAAATAAGATGGCAAAGGGACCCTTTAAAAGTGCTGTCTTTGACGGAAATGGCGAATTTGGCAAAAAATCGACCAGCCGTAGCTATAAGTCAAATGAGATGACAAAGTGGTCCCCTTTGAAAGTGGCGATTTTGACGAAAATGGCATATTTGGCGAAAATTGCGAAAATCGACAAGCCTTAGATATAAGTCAAAGGGAGATGGCAAATGTGGTCCCCTTTGAAAGTGGCGGTTTTGACGAAAATGGCATATTTGGCGAACATTCGCCATCGTCTTAGCAAAAATTCAAATAACATGTCAAAGGGTCAATGCCTTAGCAATTTTCAAAAGTTTTCAAAGTTTAATTAAAATTCCAAATGGAAGATTCGGCAATTTGAATGACTTGGCGGAAAAGTCCTTTAGAAGATTAGTAAAAGTATTAGCAAAATTGCGACGTGGCAAACGGACTCATGATGAAATCAGTAGCCGAAATTTCGATGACATATTGATAATGAATAGGTAAGTGAAAGTTAATTGTATTGTCTGAAGTATAATGCTATCACCTTTGACTGATAATCTCTTCTAAGTTTAATTTTGTCACAAACAAGGGCGTTGGTTTGGACATTATCACACTACAAAAAAGTTTTCACATAATTTAAAGTTCGTGGAACGTTACAAGCCTTAGCAATGGATTATCAGGAAAGGGTAACTGTTTTAATCATTATTGCAATTTTCTTACCAAAACTACTGCGATAGCTTTCCTTAACGTCTTATTTCCCATTCTTGCAGTCGTAGATTGAAGGTATGTGTAGAATATTTATACATCAGCTTTATAAATTCAATGAGACTTACATACATACACCAAATACACCATATCTGAACAGAGGTTTACATAAAGTATAAAGATAAAAATTCGTTCATTTCAAAATGGCAATTACAAGCTGTGGGATATGAACGCTTCGGAGACATGTTATCCGAAGAACACCATATCTTTTGCATATATTTGGGTGATGAAAAGATGCAGTATGAGTTTGGTTTTGCCCTAATTGACGCAAATTAACCGTTATTAACAACAACAACAACTATATTTGTTAACAAACATTTTACAATAATGGTTAGCAAATTAAATAAACAAAAACTTAGAGGAGTACAAGCTGCTCCAAATAACCATAAGAGATAATGAAAAAATAATTTGTATATGGTGCAAGCGTTTTCGTCACGTTTCCCATTTTCACCAAATACGCGCTTTTCATCAAAATTACCACTCTAAAAGAACCCCTTTGTCGTCGAATTTGAAATTTTGCTAATTTGGCGAATGTTCACCATTTTAGCCAAGTATTCTATGTTTGGTCGATCTTGACCACTCTCAAAATGGACCCTTTGCCACGTCATAGGAATATTCGCCAAATTTTGTCAAGAGTACGTCATTTTAGCCAAACTTGCTATTTCCGTAAAAATCGCCACTATCTAAGAGCCCCTTTGCCATCTTATGAGACTAAAGACTAAAAACTTTTTATCTCAAAGATTTTTTGCCAAAATAACCACTCTTAAAGGGAACTCTTTGATACCGCCAACCCTCTCTCAATTTTTTGCCATATTCGCCATTTTCGCCATTGCCTGCATTCCTGCACATAGGTGATTTTTTAATCCCTTTAATTTCAGTGATTACTAAAACTACCCTTGCAAGTAAAGTATATTATTCCTCATCCATCTTACATTGGGCAACCTAAATATTGGTAACCAGAATGGCCCCTTTTAGTCTGAATTTTTTTTAAAACAAATTCTAAGTGGCTGGGCATTGAAATCACGCGTTTCAACAGTCAACGTTTTCTAGGTAGAGGGTATGCGCCTTCTCAATTTGCCATTGCTTTGGGGGCTGGATCTTTGTACCACTCATTAATAATACAAACAGATGTTCTCTACAGAGTTAAGGTCATTTATTTGACGACCAGTCGTCCTTGGGTATAAAATTTGGCAAATTCGTCTTACAATGTGTCTGAGCCGCTTTTAAAGTTTACTCCGGCGCTGAATCCTGCAGAAAGCGCATCGCTTTCTTTTTTCATCTAAACAGGTTTCTGTCATTCGGCTTGCATTGGCCCCAATAGTTTTTTTTCCTTTTTCTAAGATTTATTCAATATAGTAGTCTAAGGCACTCGGGTAAGATGTCTACGATTATCCCACGACCCGTCATACCTCTCCACACCACCACATTCGCTTTTTACCTCATGATCACCTGCATGGTATGTAGGGTAAACGTTGCACTAAGATACTGAGGGCAATAAGTTCTTCCAATCCTCTGTCCTGAGCTGGAACATTTCCTGGAAAATCTCAAATGAGCCCTTCTCTGAAGTGTTTTTCCTTGTGGACGTCGTTTCGGTTTCACTTAGAGCTACAATGTTGAGATAACTAAACGGTGATCAGTTCAGCATTATACACCACACAACGCCTTGGTCACACAAACATCCGCTTTGTCAGTGCATGTTCCAGAGTTTAGATCTAGCATGAGTTAAGGTTGTTTTGTGACGTTTGGCTAGATCTGTTGGTGATAGTTAAGCCCTGCGTGTTGCACATTTGAAGGAAAACAAGATCGTTTTTATTCCATTTCCCTGTGCTGGTTTTGCTGATGACACCCTTCCATTCCACATAGTCACGTTTAACTCTGGCATTAAAGTCACTGAAGAAATGAAATTTGTCGTATTTCACGCGTTCCGGTCCGACTTTGCGGTCGTAAGATCCTCCCTGTCACAGTCATAATTAGAGAATAGGCACCGATAAGAGTTGCTTGTTTGCTATTTTCAAGAGGCAGTTGCACTACCATGAGACTATCGTTGATGCCTTTGGGTAGCCACGATACGTTTGTTACAAGGTTTGGCTTGATTCCAAAGCTAAATCCTGCTTTCCGGCGTTTGCTGTGTGCTTGCAGCCACTCTGGAAGAATAGAATCTGGTTCCTTCGCCTGTTAATCTCCCTTCTACGGCTAGTCCTATTTCCGAGAATGCAGCACTGAAAGTTTTGTATCTTGCAAGCTCTGTAGCAATTAGTGTTTTACGTTGTGGGGAAGCCAACCGTGTCGTTTTTACCTTTAAGGAGCACAGTCATCTTTGTAGTTCTGGTGTTTCGGCCGCTTAACGGGATCCTTGACAACTGCGGCTTACTCGCTTGGGTGGAATGAAGTACGTACTGTTTAGGTTACCTTTTCTTGACCCTTCCTTATGCTAGGAAGTGAGCAGTGCATTTCTAGATAGGACTGCTCTGTCACTCACTGTGGATGCTGCTGGGCTTCACTTCTACTTCGGTCAGTCCTAAGCCATCTGAGCAAGGGTTTGCGGCTGCAGCGGCCAGGGTATCGACACCATGACCTGCTGTCTCATCGCTCGCTTATCACCACAGGTCTTTGGTAGAAGTAACAACAGTTGGTTCGAGACATGACGTGCGTGTAAATTTGTTCAGAGTGTGGAGGAGAGTTTAATTGATATGAGAGCCATTTAAGCTCTGGTTAAATCATGGTAATGGTAATGTATGGTAATTTAGTTGGTAATTATCGACAACGTAGTCTGAGATTGGAACGATGGATCCCAGTGGTACCCCAATGAGCAAATCAAGTGAAGTGGAGGGAGATTGCTTGACGCTGCTAAATTGAGCACGATCACAGAGATATGACTTGGACAATTTCAAAACAGAACCTGCAATTCCAAAACGCTTTTAAGTCTAGATAGGAGTAAGTTATGATTAACGGTATCAAAAGCAGATGTATAATTCAAGAGAACCAATACTACGTTGTCGCCGCTGTTCCGTGACAGCATAATGTCGTTATGTGCCTTCATTAGTGCTGTCTCAGCACTGTGGCAGGACTTGTATGCAGATTGAAGCGGTACATGCAAATCATTGCAAACCAGATACAGTGGAACCTCTTCTTTGGGACACTTCTATTCAAGGGATATCTCCATTCAGGGGACACAAAATCTGGTGCCGGAAAAATGCCCACATAATCTCTCTATTTGTTACCTCTATTAAAGGGACACCTCTATATTCAAGGGACGGGGAGGCTTTTTCTGGGTCCCGAAACCCGGTTTTAACTTCCTTTCAGGGAACACCTTGATCGATAAGTTTCATTGTTTACTAGTCAAATTGACTGCAGCTTTTAAAACTTGAATTATCTCACTAAAATCGATGTACTAAACTTGTGGGAATTCAGCACACAACATCGCAGAGATTATTAAAACATGATTTTTTTATGCATTATCTAGCTGCTTGAAATAATTATCACAGCAGATTCCAAGGCAAAATAAAACAAAAAAGATTTTATTTGTTGGTTAAGTATTAACAAGCCCCAACCCAACCTCCATTCAGGGGAAACTTGCCTTGGTCCCGAGGTTGTCCCCTGAATAAAGGTTTCACTGTAGTCCTTAGGCTCGGCCCTCTTTTTCAATAAGTGTGGAAACATACTTGAGATTAAACACTGGACGGAAGGTAGAAAAAACCTTAGGATAAGCATTGGCTTTATTTCGCAAAGGTCGCAGCATTACGCATTTTCGTTTCCTTGGCATCTCACCATTGGCAAGAGTAAGCTTATAATCCTCGTAAGCATAGATACTAAGGTAGGATAACACCTGGCCATGATTGAATTCTGCCGTTAGAGGGTCGAGTAAACACGACTTGACTAACCTAGACTTGATTAACCCAGTAACTTCGTTAAACGGTAGCGTTTTTTTTCAAAAACTTGAATTCTGAAACCCAACTCGAACTCAAAAAATTAACAACAGTTGTAGTCGCTGTCGTTCCATTGGCAGACAGGCCAAGCGTGATTTCCCCGCGGATGCGTTCTATCTTCTGCACAAAGAAGTCAGCAAAAGCATTAGCAAGTTCAGCATCATTACTGGCCTTTGGATAGCAAGCTTCAGAGTTCCTGTGCAAAAGCATATTCACAGACTTAAAAAGCCGGTTAGAATCGGTTAGAATCGTTTAATTTGCCGGGCGGCCAAAAAAAATGGCCGTAATAACGAGATGACCGTATTACCGAGGTGACCGTACGGCGGGATTTAACTGTATTCATAAGAACCTACCCATATTTGGAAACAGCAGAGGCCAAATACATGTTATCACTAAGAAAACACTCTCGGTTATTGGTGTCGACGAAACTGCTAATAACATCAGAGTTCTTAAGTACACGGGATACTGGTTTTTCGT
>NW_027332290.1:5000-7500 GCF_958299795.1 Porites lutea
TTCTACCAAATAATAGATCCCATCTAAGCTGTCTACTATATGCAGATGATTTAGTTTTGATGTCCCAGTCAGATCAAGGACTAGAAAATGCTCTCTCCATCCTTTCAGAGTATTGTGCACATTGGCTTTCATCGCTGAATCCAAAGAAGACTAAAATTATGATTTGCAAGAAGAAATATAGGAAGTTGACCCTTAAATAAACATTGTTTTCATATCAGTAGGCTCAACATAAGAAATTGTTGTTGTTTTGGTGGTATTTGGGTACATCTCTGATAATGAGCTTAGAACAAAGGAAAATTAAATTTATACCAAGGACAAAATTGAACCAGTCACAGCCACATGAGGATTTGGGCTGGTGCTCTCAAGAAATGTTAGGACCTCTCTAATTCTGTAGCAATTTATTGACCACAATTTGTGTTAGTCTTAGAACTAGGCATTTCCTTCATGAATGTGTTTTTCCTTGACAACGTAGAATATCTTGTGAGGATCTTTGTAAGGTATCACGCTCAAGAGGGTGACTTTGTGGTCAAGTTACCTTATGTTAACTTAATAATTACTTTTGTTGATCCTCTCACAGCTCACATCCACTTTAGCCTGGTTCAAATGAAGTTGATCAGATTGCTATAGTCATTGCTGTTCTTGATGTTGGAAGTTACATAGGTGAGTGAGTATACAACCATGTTCATGACAGTACATTACGCGCGCAGGGGTCCTAGGTTCATGGGGCTACCAACACAACAGTCCGCCGTTCGCTCTTGACCTGCGGTAAAGAAATGACGGCCATTAGAAAATTTTAACTCCGTGAATAATTATCAAATCAACCCTTGACATTAATTGGTCATTTGGAGCCGTGTGTACGCAACATTTCAGGAAATTTATAATCAATTGGATTAGTTGTTATATGCTCGAAAAGTGTAGGAATTCAGTGTGTAGCTTCAGATTCAGGTCTTAGCAACTTTCATAGTTTAAATCTGTGTCAACAAATAAGCAAAATTCTCTCTTTTCTTCAGTTGCCACAGGGTTAGATGCGACTGCCGCTGCTGTTGTTGTGAGTTGTGCTCTAGCTGTCAAGTGCATCGATCAAGGATGGATCAGGGATAAAGGGCGAATTTGACAACCACCAAAACAACAATGAGTATTATTTTTTAAGTACAATTTGTGATGTAATATGTCGTGAACTATGTGAAATTTTAGTGCAAATTTACATTTTATCTGTCTTTAAGTCAGACTGAATGACAAAAAATGATAATTTTAGTAGCTAAATCAGTTTTGGGAAAAAAATATAATCTCCTCACTACTGAAAGGGTTTTTTTCCTCACAACATTTACTTGAGATGTGACGAAATTAATTTGGAAATTATTTTAAGGATTCATTATAGCAGAAAAAAAATCTGACTGGTATTGCTTCACACTAGGTCAGCAGGAGATTATATAATATTCTAATAGAACATAAATAAAGTAAATGATCATTTCACAGCTTCATGTTTAGACAAGTAACTACAGGAAAAATTGACATAGCCACAGTCAGCAACACTGATAAGAAAAGTGAATGATAACAAATGTGTTTCCCAAAATGTAATGTCTGCGACATTTTTCAGTTATGTCTGCTACGGAAACTTTTGTTTGTAGAATCATTGGAATAAGGTTGCGTGGAATTTGTTTTGGACAGTTGAAAAATTTAATTATTACCATGGTTTGAAGGCATTCCACGGCTTCTTCTGAATTTATATCATGCACTTGTTAGTCCTTATTTAAGGTCTAGGTAAAGGAAAACGAGGTGCCAAAGGCTACAAAGGCAAGTTATATATCAAATTAAAGCTAAAATACTAAATTACCTTATGAAAAGATTTTATTTCATCCAATTTCAAAAGGCGCTTAAGTTTTTTGCTCTCGAACTCAGAGGTATCGAGTTTACTGCTGAAGCTCCAGCCCTTTCGCGTTGTTAAATATTCACTTCCTTTTTATTGTATCTGATTGACAGATAAAAGACCTAAAAAAGGGTGTGAGGAAATTTGCATATGTCTCGTATTAGCGGAATTATTGCATTTCAAACTAAAAAGTCGAATCTCGAGCGTGATTTACGCAAAGAAACTGACATAAAATGAGTTACAAAGGGAAATCGGAAAATTCCTCACAGTCTTCCTTTACAGTCTTTTTTCTTTCAACAACCAAGCTATTTCTTGTATGACGTCCACGCTAAGACAGCTCCAAAAGTCCCCTCAATAAGTTTGTGAAACTCAGCACAAAACATCACTATAAAACGCGATTATCTGCCAAGGAGTGTTTCTCTATTTCTCTACAACCTAGAAAATGAACCATTGTAATTTTAGTCTATTTTTTCTAATAACAAAACCCCTATGCTTGAGTTTGTGTGAGGGGTTTTTCTTTTTTGCTTTTCCTTTTTTCTTAATATGTAATTTAATAACGCCTTTATTTATAATGTTTGTTCTGCCTAGATTAGCACTATGGCTACTTGCAGGGCATAAAATATTGTAAGCTTA
>NW_027332290.1:15000-20000 GCF_958299795.1 Porites lutea
AAAATACATTGTTGTTGGTGATCATGAAAAAGGTACCGTTTATTGTAACGGTAAACTCGTAGAAAGTGAAAAATTTCTGTGTAACAGGGGCACCCAACGAGAATATAGTTCAAAACCACTTAAACATAGCATTGTTAAACGTGTTTTAGTATTTAAACGGTGGGTATGGGCATATATTTATCCCCTATAAATTTTTCATCTGTTCGGATTTCCTAGCTGAAAGTCTAGTGATCCGAAAATTTTAGGGATCAAAACTTACCTGTTTGAAAATTTCAGGGGCGTAGCCAGGATTTTTCAAAGGGGGGGTCACCATCCGGGGATCGCCGACTATATATGGTTTATACCGCTACTCTCCCTCGTGTACCAGCGGGCTCAGTCGTATTATCGCGGCATGAAGGCCCATATTAACTAAAGACAAGAGCCGTTGACGAAAATACTTTACAAAAAATCAAATTTTACAAAAGTGGGCTTTTCAACAATGGCTTTTACGGCCAAGATATTGTCATGGCGTTTTCGCCACCTGAATATTGTAGGTTGTTTGCTCAAAAGAAGGCCTACCAAGGGGGGGTCACGGGCACCCCAGGACCCCCCCCCCCCCTAGCTACGCCCCTGAATTTCAGCCAGAAAAAAGCCTCCCGAAAATTCTAGGTGACCTTTTTAGGGTAAAAATCCGTTGAAAATGGGCAATTTTACCATTTTTTAGGTGTTCGAAAATCCTAGGAGAGGCAGGCAAGCAAGAAATTTTACAACAAATGTTCCGAAAATTCTAGACCTCAAATCGTCTTCCGAACAGATATTTTTCCGAAAATTGTCGTTGGGTGCCCCTCGTGTAACTCGATGTAAAAGCAGTCTAGAAGTGTTGAGACTACCAAGAATGTCTTCATTGCTTGAAAAATTTAAAAAGGGTATTTTCCGCGGTGTTTACATTCTGCGGGTTCCCCACCAATCAGTGAAAGGTTCCGGCAATTCTGCTTTTTTACAAAAAGATTAACTCTGCTACTTGAAAAGAGCAGAAAAATTAACTTTCTGCATACATTTTTCATAGAACAACATGCAAAATTGTTACCTTTTTTGTTAATGCTAGTCGATTAGGTGAGAGGTTAAAAAAAGATACCTTTTTAGAAAAAAAAAAAAGGTCCTGTTATAAGTTTTACTACCTTCAGGAACGTGTTCAACGAAGATCTCGGCAGCAGGTTGGGTTTTCGAAAACCACGAGAAGACACATGTCAGGTTTGTGACAGGACCTTAAACACGATAGGACGAATGACAAACGGCGCAACCGAGGACGGCGCCAGTAATGAAGAAGAACTTCAAAGAATAAGAACAGAACGTCAAAATCATTTAATTGAGGGCGAAAGGAGATATGCTGCCTTAAAGTATGACATGTTTGTTCTGTCTAAGAAACGGGTCAATGGGTGTACAGATGAAAGTTAGCAGATGGATTGTTGACGCTGATTTCCTCTTTGCTTTAGCTTGAGGGTCAAGAAAATGTAAAACTCAGTATAGTTAAGGTGAATAAAGTGTTGAAAGAATTTGTACTTGCTGAGTTCGAGTTGATTTGAGAGAAGGTGGGTAACTTTGTAGTTTGCGATTTGATGACACTAGTAATAGGCCCTCTGCAGCTAGCCATTCATGTGGTACAAAACCGCCATGCTGGAGAGCAAAAGTCGCGCTGGGACAAGACAAACAAAAGACATACCGGCATAATTTTAAATGGTAATTTTCTTTGTTAGTCTTGTCCCAGTGCGACTTTTGCTCTCCAGCACGGCGGTTTTGTACCACGTGAATGACTAGCTGCAAAGGGCCTATTACCTTAGCCTACCAAAGCTAATCGCATGTCTCAGATCAAGGCTTTGTTAACTTGAGGAAAGTACAACCTTCCTATGCCTTATGATAGGTGGGTAGCCCTCCCTCCTACCACGAAACATGGGCCTGAATCCGGAAAAGGGTTGCGTATTTGTTATATATCTGTTTTAAAAATATCGCCCTCCTCGAATTGTCATCCCTTTTAATTATTCATTACATAAAAAAGTCCCCGTACTGATACAAAATACACACCGCATCACGGAAAAAGATTCACTTAAACACATTCAATTCCAGTTAAAAAAAGTACAGGAAACCGTGAGCCATGGCAGACTGAACAGAGATATTTAGAGTCTCTTTTACGGAAAAGAGCAAACGTCAGATTCAAGTTGAGAATTTCACAACAAGAAACAGGGAACACTTGGTCACGTGGTACAAATTCACGTTTGCCGTTTGCCGCAAACGTGACTCTTGGCTCCAAAAGGGAGCTTAAGCAACAGCGTTTTTGAGCGACGGACGTCAACCGGAAGTGGGCTTTTTGCAACATTGGGCAGTGGATGGGTTCAAAATCCCGGGCAAATCGTCTTTATAAGAGAAAAGAAACTTAGAAATACAAATTTTTTAGCGTCAAGGCATATAAAAGAAGAGAAGGCCTCACTTCCGGTTGACGTGCATCGCTCAAAGTCGTCTTTGCTTAGGGTCCCTAATGTGAAGACAACTGTGTGCAAGACCTGCGCGCGCTCTCTTAAGTTTCTCTTCCAATGACTGTCGCAAACGTAAGTGATAACGGTAGTGTTTTTTTTTTTGAATATCGAGCCACTAGCGCAAGCTGTAAATAACTGAAGACATAAGTTTCAAAGTAAACTGAGTACTGCGTTAAAGAGGGCACGATGTGTTAAGCCTCACGTAGTCAGGCCCCTTTGCATGGACTAAAATGGCCTCGAAAACGCTTACTTTGCATATGGATTTTCACAAAAGCTTACCTACACCAAAGGTGTCTTCTCAAGACTGGTATTACTCAAAAAAGCTCAGAACAAGCCTAATGGGTATATACTGCGCAAACCAGGAGGTTATACACTGTTTTATGTACGACGAGTCTATTGCTGGTGGAGGCCCAAATGAAGTGATCTCAATCTTGGACTATTTTCTCAAAAAACTTCAGACGGAGCAAGGCCGAGACAGGTATGACCATCTTATAGTGTGGTGTGACAATTCTCCGGCTCAGTTTAAGCAAAACTTTCTATTTTTTTATATGGATTACCTGGTCACAAGAGGAGACTTCCTACGAACAGACTTAAAATTTTTGTTGGAGGGCCACTCGTATAGTGTGTGCGATAGATATTTTGGAAACATTCAAAAAGTTTTTAACGCCCAAGAGAAAATTGAAACACCCAAAGACTGGGAAAACGTTCTAGTCAGCAGTGGTTTATCAAACGTCAAGGTCTATTGGGTAGGTCTGGACATGATAAAGGACTACAAGTCATTTTTAAAGTTAAAATACGTCAGTAGAAACGAAGATTTACAGCACGAGAAATTTGAGGTCAAAGAAATCGCGTGGATTAATGTTGGAATTGGGGAACAGCCTGATGACAGGGGCAATCTGAAAGTTGTAGATCATCCCGACTGCGCCTTCGTGCGTTTCACTATTGACCCAAAACAGCAACCCAGGCTAGTTTCGTACACAAAGAAAAGGCAAGCAACTCCACTGCGAATAGACCTACTGACCACACTGAGGCAGGAACTAAGGCCAAGTCGTGAAGATGTAAAGCAGCAGTGTCTAAATCTAGCTAGAAAATATTTAAGTGAACGTGCCGAGCGTTTTTATGCTGCCCTACCATGTATCCAAGAGGGGAGCGAGATTGACGATTGAAGGTTATCATTATATACCTTTCACTTGAACATTGATCGTGTGTCCTAATTAGCTTCCTCTTTAACGTAGCACCTCAGTTTCCTTCGCCTTGCCTTTGTCTTACAGTAAAACGTACCAAGAGACTAAGAACCTGGATTTTTCAAAGTTATCCTAAACAGGTTATTCTTTTCAATATATAAATGGTAGTTAGTACAGGTTAAGGCTATTTAGGTTCTTACATAGGTTATGTTCTGAATAAGAAACATACAATATAGCCAAGAGAATTTAGTGGTTCAGCTTATTCCTCATATAAAATCTGCACACCAAATAAGACGTTATGTAAAAATGACCATATAAAGAAAACCTTAAGTATTGACCTCATTGGCATTTAAACAGTCCAGTTAGAGCGATAATGCAGGTATGTCTTCAAAGAGGATTCTGAACAGTGACTGATCTAACTTTTGCCCAAGGGTACAGGCAAATTTTTTCAGAGATTTTAGAAACTAAGAAATTGTTTCAATTTCTAGACTAAACAGGTTCGTAAAATATAGGTTCTTAGGCAAGGGGTTTCACTGTATAGCACCATTTTATCATTCGCTAATAAATAAATCGTTGTTGTTGTTGAAAACTACTGTTTGCTGCTTGACCGTTCCGGTACGACAGTGAGTTAGAAAGCTACACTAGCCAATGGTTGGGATTCTGAGATAGGTACCTTTTTCTAAAATCAGACAGATAATTATTAATTAATTAATTATTAATTATCTGTCTGATTTTGGAAAAAGGTACCCTACAACAGAAGAGGGTCTGTAACAAATGTGTGTCTTTTCTGTGGTTTCAATATTGACTTAACTTCTAAATTACCAAAAAGGCCTTAGAGTGGCCAAGCTTCTTTCAAGTATGGTAGAAATTGGCTAATGAGCCACACCCCTTCTCCCCCTATTCCCCTCACCCCTGCATCCGAGGCCCTTGTCCTAACAGCTTATATGGGCCGGAGCAGAAAAACAATAAACTAACAGCGTGCAATGACTTCAATGCTTGCGTGCATGACCACTACTGTATAACGGAACGTTAGATAGCTACTCTAGCCAATAGTTGGGACTCTGAGAAAGGTGCCCTTTCCTAAAATCAGACAGAAAATTAATATGTGGTAATTTCCCAAATGACTTTCTCCACTGGCCAGCTATCTGCTGCAGTAAGTATTCAAGCGGTACACAAATCATTACTTATCCAGTTACAGTGAATAATATGTGGTAATTTCCTAATGACAAGGTAACAAATCTCGGATTACGCCGTTTTACGCTATTTAGAAAAAGACGGACAATTATTTTGCGCGCCCTTCAATAGAGAG
>NW_027332290.1:25000-27500 GCF_958299795.1 Porites lutea
TGAGTATACAACCATGTTCATGACAGTACATTACGCGCGCAGGGGTCCTAGGTTCATGGGGCTACCAACACAACAGTCCGCCGTTCGCTCTTGACCTGCGGTAAAGAAATGACGGCCATTAGAAAATTTTAACTCCGTGAATAATTATCAAATCAACCCTTGACATTAATTGGTCATTTGGAGCCGTGTGTACGCAACATTTCAGGAAATTTATAATCAGTTGGATTAGTTGTTATATGCTCGAAAAGTGTAGGAATTCAGTGTGTAGCTTCAGATTCAGGTCTTAGCAACTTTCATAGTTTAAATCTGTGTCAACAAATAAGCAAAATTCTCTCTTTTCTTCAGTTGCCACAGGGTTAGATGCGACTGCCGCTGCTGTTGTTGTGAGTTGTGCTCTAGCTGTCAAGTGCATCGATCAAGGATGGATCAGGGATAAAGGGCGAATTTGACAACCACCAAAACAACAATGAGTATTATTTTTTAAGTACAATTTGTGATGTAATATGTCGTGAACTATGTGAAATTTTAGTGCAAATTTACATTTTATCTGTCTTTAAGTCAGACTGAATGACAAAAAATGATAATTTTAGTAGCTAAATCAGTTTTGGGAAAAAAATATAATCTCCTCACTACTGAAAGGGTTTTTTTCCTCACAACATTTACTTGAGATGTGACGAAATTAATTTGGAAATTATTTTAAGGATTCATTATAGCAGAAAAAAAATCTGACTGGTATTGCTTCACACTAGGTCAGCAGGAGATTATATAATATTCTAATAGAACATAAATAAAGTAAATGATCATTTCACAGCTTCATGTTTAGACAAGTAACTACAGGAAAAATTGACATAGCCACAGTCAGCAACACTGATAAGAAAAGTGAATGATAACAAATGTGTTTCCCAAAATGTAATGTCTGCGACATTTTTCAGTTATGTCTGCTACGGAAACTTTTGTTTGTAGAATCATTGGAATAAGGTTGCGTGGAATTTGTTTTGGACAGTTGAAAAATTTAATTATTACCATGGTTTGAAGGCATTCCACGGCTTCTTCTGAATTTATATCATGCACTTGTTAGTCCTTATTTAAGGTCTAGGTAAAGGAAAACGAGGTGCCAAAGGCTACAAAGGCAAGTTATATATCAAATTAAAGCTAAAATACTAAATTACCTTATGAAAAGATTTTATTTCATCCAATTTCAAAAGGCGCTTAAGTTTTTTGCTCTCGAACTCAGAGGTATCGAGTTTACTGCTGAAGCTCCAGCCCTTTCGCGTTGTTAAATATTCACTTCCTTTTTATTGTATCTGATTGACAGATAAAAGACCTAAAAAAGGGTGTGAGGAAATTTGCATATGTCTCGTATTAGCGGAATTATTGCATTTCAAACTAAAAAGTCGAATCTCGAGCGTGATTTACGCAAAGAAACTGACATAAAATGAGTTACAAAGGGAAATCGGAAAATTCCTCACAGTCTTCCTTTACAGTCTTTTTTCTTTCAACAACCAAGCTATTTCTTGTATGACGTCCACGCTAAGACAGCTCCAAAAGTCCCCTCAATAAGTTTGTGAAACTCAGCACAAAACATCACTATAAAACGCGATTATCTGCCAAGGAGTGTTTCTCTATTTCTCTACAACCTAGAAAATGAACCATTGTAATTTTAGTCTATTTTTTCTAATAACAAAACCCCTATGCTTGAGTTTGTGTGAGGGGTTTTTCTTTTTTGCTTTTCCTTTTTTCTTAATATGTAATTTAATAACGCCTTTATTTATAATGTTTGTTCTGCCTAGATTAGCACTATGGCTACTTGCAGGGCATAAAATATTGTAAGCTTATGGATCTTAAATAAAATACATTGTTGTTGGTGATCATGAAAAAGGTACCGTTTATTGTAACGGTAAACTCGTAGAAAGTGAAAAATTTCTGTGTAACAGGGGCACCCAACGAGAATATAGTTCAAAACCACTTAAACATAGCATTGTTAAACGTGTTTTAGTATTTAAACGGTGGATATGAGCATATATTTATCCCCTATAAATTTTTCATCTGTTCGGATTTCCTAGCTGAAAGTCTAGTGATCCGAAAATTTTAGGGATCAAAACTTACCTGTTTAAAAATTTCAGCCAGAAAAAAGCCTCCCGAAAATTCTAGGTGACCGTTTTAGGGTAAAAATCCGTTGAAAATGGGCAATTTTACCATTTTTTAGATGTTCGAAAATCCTAAGAGGCAGGCAAGCAAGAAATTTTACAACAAATGTTCCGAAAATTCTAGACCTCAAATCGTCTTCCGAACAGATATTTTTCCGAAAATTGTCGTTGGGTGCCCCTCGTGTAACTCGATGTAAAAGCAGTCTAGAAGTGTTGAGACTACCAAGAATGTCTTCATTGCTTGAAAAATTTAAAAAGGGTATTTTCCGCGATGTTTACATTCTGCGGGTTCCCCACCCCCGTCACACCCCCCTCTTGAGCCAATCAAAGAGCACTTTCTGCGACATGTACCG
>NW_027332290.1:35000-40000 GCF_958299795.1 Porites lutea
AAAAATCCGTTGAAAATGGGCAATTTTACCATTTTTTAGGTGTTCGAAAATCCTAGGAGAGGCAGGCAAGCAAGAAATTTTACAACAAATGTTCCGAAAATTCTAGACCTCAAATCGTCTTCCGAACAGATATTTTTCCGAAAATTGTCGTTGGGTGCCCCTCGTGTAACTCGATGTAAAAGCAGTCTAGAAGTGTTGAGACTACCAAGAATGTCTTCATTGCTTGAAAAATTTAAAAAGGGTATTTTCCGCGGTGTTTACATTCTGCGGGTTCCCCACCAATCAGTGAAAGGTTCCGGCAATTCTGCTTTTTTACAAAAAGATTAACTCTGCTACTTGAAAAGAGCAGAAAAATTAACTTTCTGCATACATTTTTCATAGAACAACATGCAAAATTGTTACCTTTTTTGTTAATGCTAGTCGATTAGGTGAGAGGTTAAAAAAAGATACCTTTTTAGAAAAAAAAAAAAGGTCCTGTTATAAGTTTTACTACCTTCAGGAACGTGTTCAACGAAGATCTCGGCAGCAGGTTGGGTTTTCGAAAACCACGAGAAGACACATGTCAGGTTTGTGACAGGACCTTAAACACGATAGGACGAATGACAAACGGCGCAACCGAGGACGGCGCCAGTAATGAAGAAGAACTTCAAAGAATAAGAACAGAACGTCAAAATCATTTAATTGAGGGCGAAAGGAGATATGCTGCCTTAAAGTATGACATGTTTGTTCTGTCTAAGAAACGGGTCAATGGGTGTACAGATGAAAGTTAGCAGATGGATTGTTGACGCTGATTTCCTCTTTGCTTTAGCTTGAGGGTCAAGAAAATGTAAAACTCAGTATAGTTAAGGTGAATAAAGTGTTGAAAGAATTTGTACTTGCTGAGTTCGAGTTGATTTGAGAGAAGGTGGGTAACTTTGTAGTTTGCGATTTGATGACACTAGTAATAGGCCCTCTGCAGCTAGCCATTCATGTGGTACAAAACCGCCATGCTGGAGAGCAAAAGTCGCGCTGGGACAAGACAAACAAAAGACATACCGGCATAATTTTAAATGGTAATTTTCTTTGTTAGTCTTGTCCCAGTGCGACTTTTGCTCTCCAGCACGGCGGTTTTGTACCACGTGAATGACTAGCTGCAAAGGGCCTATTACCTTAGCCTACCAAAGCTAATCGCATGTCTCAGATCAAGGCTTTGTTAACTTGAGGAAAGTACAACCTTCCTATGCCTTATGATAGGTGGGTAGCCCTCCCTCCTACCACGAAACATGGGCCTGAATCCGGAAAAGGGTTGCGTATTTGTTATATATCTGTTTTAAAAATATCGCCCTCCTCGAATTGTCATCCCTTTTAATTATTCATTACATAAAAAAGTCCCCGTACTGATACAAAATACACACCGCATCACGGAAAAAGATTCACTTAAACACATTCAATTCCAGTTAAAAAAAGTACAGGAAACCGTGAGCCATGGCAGACTGAACAGAGATATTTAGAGTCTCTTTTACGGAAAAGAGCAAACGTCAGATTCAAGTTGAGAATTTCACAACAAGAAACAGGGAACACTTGGTCACGTGGTACAAATTCACGTTTGCCGTTTGCCGCAAACGTGACTCTTGGCTCCAAAAGGGAGCTTAAGCAACAGCGTTTTTGAGCGACGGACGTCAACCGGAAGTGGGCTTTTTGCAACATTGGGCAGTGGATGGGTTCAAAATCCCGGGCAAATCGTCTTTATAAGAGAAAAGAAACTTAGAAATACAAATTTTTTAGCGTCAAGGCATATAAAAGAAGAGAAGGCCTCACTTCCGGTTGACGTGCATCGCTCAAAGTCGTCTTTGCTTAGGGTCCCTAATGTGAAGACAACTGTGTGCAAGACCTGCGCGCGCTCTCTTAAGTTTCTCTTCCAATGACTGTCGCAAACGTAAGTGATAACGGTAGTGTTTTTTTTTTTGAATATCGAGCCACTAGCGCAAGCTGTAAATAACTGAAGACATAAGTTTCAAAGTAAACTGAGTACTGCGTTAAAGAGGGCACGATGTGTTAAGCCTCACGTAGTCAGGCCCCTTTGCATGGACTAAAATGGCCTCGAAAACGCTTACTTTGCATATGGATTTTCACAAAAGCTTACCTACACCAAAGGTGTCTTCTCAAGACTGGTATTACTCAAAAAAGCTCAGAACAAGCCTAATGGGTATATACTGCGCAAACCAGGAGGTTATACACTGTTTTATGTACGACGAGTCTATTGCTGGTGGAGGCCCAAATGAAGTGATCTCAATCTTGGACTATTTTCTCAAAAAACTTCAGACGGAGCAAGGCCGAGACAGGTATGACCATCTTATAGTGTGGTGTGACAATTCTCCGGCTCAGTTTAAGCAAAACTTTCTATTTTTTTATATGGATTACCTGGTCACAAGAGGAGACTTCCTACGAACAGACTTAAAATTTTTGTTGGAGGGCCACTCGTATAGTGTGTGCGATAGATATTTTGGAAACATTCAAAAAGTTTTTAACGCCCAAGAGAAAATTGAAACACCCAAAGACTGGGAAAACGTTCTAGTCAGCAGTGGTTTATCAAACGTCAAGGTCTATTGGGTAGGTCTGGACATGATAAAGGACTACAAGTCATTTTTAAAGTTAAAATACGTCAGTAGAAACGAAGATTTACAGCACGAGAAATTTGAGGTCAAAGAAATCGCGTGGATTAATGTTGGAATTGGGGAACAGCCTGATGACAGGGGCAATCTGAAAGTTGTAGATCATCCCGACTGCGCCTTCGTGCGTTTCACTATTGACCCAAAACAGCAACCCAGGCTAGTTTCGTACACAAAGAAAAGGCAAGCAACTCCACTGCGAATAGACCTACTGACCACACTGAGGCAGGAACTAAGGCCAATTCGTGAAGATGTAAAGCAGCAGTGTCTAAATCTAGCTAGAAAATATTTAAGTGAACGTGCCGAGCGTTTTTATGCTGCCCTACCATGTATCCAAGAGGGGAGCGAGATTGACGATTGAAGGTTATCATTATATACCTTTCACTTGAACATTGATCGTGTGTCCTAATTAGCTTCCTCTTTAACGTAGCACCTCAGTTTCCTTCGCCTTGCCTTTGTCTTACAGTAAAACGTACCAAGAGACTAAGAACCTGGATTTTTCAAAGTTATCCTAAACAGGTTATTCTTTTCAATATATAAATGGTAGTTAGTACAGGTTAAGGCTATTTAGGTTCTTACATAGGTTATGTTCTGAATAAGAAACATACAATATAGCCAAGAGAATTTAGTGGTTCAGCTTATTCCTCATATAAAATCTGCACACCAAATAAGACGTTATGTAAAAATGACCATATAAAGAAAACCTTAAGTATTGACCTCATTGGCATTTAAACAGTCCAGTTAGAGCGATAATGCAGGTATGTCTTCAAAGAGGATTCTGAACAGTGACTGATCTAACTTTTGCCCAAGGGTACAGGCAAATTTTTTCAGAGATTTTAGAAACTAAGAAATTGTTTCAATTTCTAGACTAAACAGGTTCGTAAAATATAGGTTCTTAGGCAAGGGGTTTCACTGTATAGCACCATTTTATCATTCGCTAATAAATAAATCGTTGTTGTTGTTGAAAACTACTGTTTGCTGCTTGACCGTTCCGGTACGACAGTGAGTTAGAAAGCTACACTAGCCAATGGTTGGGATTCTGAGATAGGTACCTTTTTCTAAAATCAGACAGATAATTATTAATTAATTAATTATTAATTATCTGTCTGATTTTGGAAAAAGGTACCCTACAACAGAAGAGGGTCTGTAACAAATGTGTGTCTTTTCTGTGGTTTCAATATTGACTTAACTTCTAAATTACCAAAAAGGCCTTAGAGTGGCCAAGCTTCTTTCAAGTATGGTAGAAATTGGCTAATGAGCCACACCCCTTCTCCCCCTATTCCCCTCACCCCTGCATCCGAGGCCCTTGTCCTAACAGCTTATATGGGCCGGAGCAGAAAAACAATAAACTAACAGCGTGCAATGACTTCAATGCTTGCGTGCATGACCACTACTGTATAACGGAACGTTAGATAGCTACTCTAGCCAATAGTTGGGACTCTGAGAAAGGTGCCCTTTCCTAAAATCAGACAGAAAATTAATATGTGGTAATTTCCCAAATGACTTTCTCCACTGGCCAGCTATCTGCTGCAGTAAGTATTCAAGCGGTACACAAATCATTACTTATCCAGTTACAGTGAATAATATGTGGTAATTTCCTAATGACAAGGTAACAAATCTCGGATTACGCCGTTTTACGCTATTTAGAAAAAGACGGACAATTATTTTGCGCGCCCTTCAATAGAGAGGGCCTGGGCTCCACCAGAGTCGACGCAGTAAGAGACAAAACTGCGGAATCCAACTTCGCTTGAATTGGAAATATCATCAGTCGCCTCCATACGAATTTGACAAAAGAAAAGCTTAGGAGAAACATGTCCTCTACGGCGGGGTAAGTTACCATGATAACTGAGTTAGCGGGTGGCTGATCGAATTGGCCCGCGTGTGAGGATAGCCGCCGCCATTTTAGCTGCACGATTCGTGTCTCGTTTTCCTTGATTTGGCGGCGGGGGGGGGGGGAAGAAATTCTGGGTCAAAATAAGCACCTTTGGGTCTTGAGTTTGTCTTGGTGGGTGCGTAGTTGATTTTAGCTAAGATCTCGTCAGTAATCCAAGGTGTGGTGGATAATTTCTTCTCCTTCTTCGGACATTGACAAGTGAATTCAACTCATCAGAAACAACGACAACAACAACAGCTTTATTTCAGTATTCCCACGTGAGTGCATGGTATTACCTACATTATTCGTTACAAATCTGAAATCAAAACAAAGGCTATGATATGAAAGAACAAGTTTTTGTCTATATTCCATACATGACTGCATGTAAGGAGATGAAAGTCTGCAGATATCAGGATCGACATTGTCAAATACGACGAGGGTTTTTTCATTGTTGTCAAAATTCTTAAAAAGGGGATGTC
>NW_027332290.1:42500-47500 GCF_958299795.1 Porites lutea
TTGAGAGCATTTGTTCAACTTTCCTCAAAAAGATCATTCCATTACTTCTCACTACCTCTTCTCTCGACTGCCTATTGACATTGTCAGCAGAAATTTTGTGTTGTTGAAAATCTCAATAATGATAATGATAATGATAAATAAATAATATTTAATAAATCACTCCAATTATAGTTTAAAAAACATTTCGGAGGTGGTCTTGTAGATGACGATGAGGCCCGCGTCTCTTGATGAAAAAACAATACATATAGCCAACATTTCAACTGAGTTTACTTCTTTAAATGGGTGGAAGAGGAGTCTGGAGTTTTTGACACTTGAATTGACCTTACGTAATGTCCGCAACAAAAATTCAATGTCAATTTTCTTAGGAAAGTGCCAGTAGCCGGATAATATTTTATAGCCTAATGATAGTGTAAGGCACAGATTATAATACACACATACTTTTATGTTAACTGTATGTTTTCTTAGATGTTAAAACTTTAAAATTTCCTTCCAAAAATTCCAAGATTCAAATTCTCTGTATTTCATGCCTTCTCACATTAGGCACATGGACAAGATGAACAAGATCTCAGTAATTTCAAACAGCCCATTGTTTCAGCTTTCTGTTGGTTAAGTTTCATTGTGCAAAATTTTATTTGAAAAAATTCAAAATGTCATTGTCTTGCATGGAATTGCCCTTCTGTTCATTAAAAGAAATAAAAGTGGTTTCCCATGAATTTTCACGCAACCCAAAAAATTGTTATCCATGAGATTTGAAATCATAGGGCTTAAAACCAAATTTCACCTGTATATCCTTTACGACTAAAGTGTTTCATGCGGCAAAAAAGTAAATATATCGCGTTGCCATTTCATTTAAGGGTGCTGTCAACTAATCTGACTTGTGTCGAGGTGTTTGCTCAAAGCAACCGTACACAGAGCTGTACAGTTTTCTTCACCATGGTACGTATGAGAGGGTGCATTGATTTAATTATTGCTGTACTATCTTATTTCCTTCTTTCACATTTCTTGTATATCATGTGAAATTGAGCCTCCATCACCTTTTGGAGCACCAGCCTTAACTTACTGCAGTGGATCGCATGCTTATCTGCTGTTGTGGTTCCATTTTATCCTTGGTTTTTATTTTGGTACTCCTTTGTATTTTCCTTTCTACTTGACCAAGGGGACACAGATCACATAGTTCTACCAAATAATAGATCCCATCTAAGCTGTCTACTATATGCAGATGATTTAGTTTTGATGTCCCAGTCAGATCAAGGACTAGAAAATGCTCTCTCCATCCTTTCAGAGTATTGTGCACATTGGCTTTCATCGCTGAATCCAAAGAAGACTAAAATTATGATTTGCAAGAAGAAATATAGGAAGTTGACCCTTAAATAAACATTGTTTTCATATCAGTAGGCTCAACATAAGAAATTGTTGTTGTTTTGGTGGTATTTGGGTACATCTCTGATAATGAGCTTAGAACAAAGGAAAATTAAATTTATACCAAGGACAAAATTGAACCAGTCACAGCCACATGAGGATTTGGGCTGGTGCTCTCAAGAAATGTTAGGACCTCTCTAATTCTGTAGCAATTTATTGACCACAATTTGTGTTAGTCTTAGAACTAGGCATTTCCTTCATGAATGTGTTTTTCCTTGACAACGTAGAATATCTTGTGAGGATCTTTGTAAGGTATCACGCTCAAGAGGGTGACTTTGTGGTCAAGTTACCTTATGTTAACTTAATAATTACTTTTGTTGATCCTCTCACAGCTCACATCCACTTTAGCCTGGTTCAAATGAAGTTGATCAGATTGCTATAGTCATTGCTGTTCTTGATGTTGGAAGTTACATAGGTGAGTGAGTATACAACCATGTTCATGACAGTACATTACGCGCGCAGGGGTCCTAGGTTCATGGGGCTACCAACACAACAGTCCGCCGTTCGCTCTTGACCTGCGGTAAAGAAATGACGGCCATTAGAAAATTTTAACTCCGTGAATAATTATCAAATCAACCCTTGACATTAATTGGTCATTTGGAGCCGTGTGTACGCAACATTTCAGGAAATTTATAATCAATTGGATTAGTTGTTATATGCTCGAAAAGTGTAGGAATTCAGTGTGTAGCTTCAGATTCAGGTCTTAGCAACTTTCATAGTTTAAATCTGTGTCAACAAATAAGCAAAATTCTCTCTTTTCTTCAGTTGCCACAGGGTTAGATGCGACTGCCGCTGCTGTTGTTGTGAGTTGTGCTCTAGCTGTCAAGTGCATCGATCAAGGATGGATCAGGGATAAAGGGCGAATTTGACAACCACCAAAACAACAATGAGTATTATTTTTTAAGTACAATTTGTGATGTAATATGTCGTGAACTATGTGAAATTTTAGTGCAAATTTACATTTTATCTGTCTTTAAGTCAGACTGAATGACAAAAAATGATAATTTTAGTAGCTAAATCAGTTTTGGGAAAAAAATATAATCTCCTCACTACTGAAAGGGTTTTTTTCCTCACAACATTTACTTGAGATGTGACGAAATTAATTTGGAAATTATTTTAAGGATTCATTATAGCAGAAAAAAAATCTGACTGGTATTGCTTCACACTAGGTCAGCAGGAGATTATATAATATTCTAATAGAACATAAATAAAGTAAATGATCATTTCACAGCTTCATGTTTAGACAAGTAACTACAGGAAAAATTGACATAGCCACAGTCAGCAACACTGATAAGAAAAGTGAATGATAACAAATGTGTTTCCCAAAATGTAATGTCTGCGACATTTTTCAGTTATGTCTGCTACGGAAACTTTTGTTTGTAGAATCATTGGAATAAGGTTGCGTGGAATTTGTTTTGGACAGTTGAAAAATTTAATTATTACCATGGTTTGAAGGCATTCCACGGCTTCTTCTGAATTTATATCATGCACTTGTTAGTCCTTATTTAAGGTCTAGGTAAAGGAAAACGAGGTGCCAAAGGCTACAAAGGCAAGTTATATATCAAATTAAAGCTAAAATACTAAATTACCTTATGAAAAGATTTTATTTCATCCAATTTCAAAAGGCGCTTAAGTTTTTTGCTCTCGAACTCAGAGGTATCGAGTTTACTGCTGAAGCTCCAGCCCTTTCGCGTTGTTAAATATTCACTTCCTTTTTATTGTATCTGATTGACAGATAAAAGACCTAAAAAAGGGTGTGAGGAAATTTGCATATGTCTCGTATTAGCGGAATTATTGCATTTCAAACTAAAAAGTCGAATCTCGAGCGTGATTTACGCAAAGAAACTGACATAAAATGAGTTACAAAGGGAAATCGGAAAATTCCTCACAGTCTTCCTTTACAGTCTTTTTTCTTTCAACAACCAAGCTATTTCTTGTATGACGTCCACGCTAAGACAGCTCCAAAAGTCCCCTCAATAAGTTTGTGAAACTCAGCACAAAACATCACTATAAAACGCGATTATCTGCCAAGGAGTGTTTCTCTATTTCTCTACAACCTAGAAAATGAACCATTGTAATTTTAGTCTATTTTTTCTAATAACAAAACCCCTATGCTTGAGTTTGTGTGAGGGGTTTTTCTTTTTTGCTTTTCCTTTTTTCTTAATATGTAATTTAATAACGCCTTTATTTATAATGTTTGTTCTGCCTAGATTAGCACTATGGCTACTTGCAGGGCATAAAATATTGTAAGCTTATGGATCTTAAATAAAATACATTGTTGTTGGTGATCATGAAAAAGGTACCGTTTATTGTAACGGTAAACTCGTAGAAAGTGAAAAATTTCTGTGTAACAGGGGCACCCAACGAGAATATAGTTCAAAACCACTTAAACATAGCATTGTTAAACGTGTTTTAGTATTTAAACGGTGGATATGAGCATATATTTATCCCCTATAAATTTTTCATCTGTTCGGATTTCCTAGCTGAAAGTCTAGTGATCCGAAAATTTTAGGGATCAAAACTTACCTGTTTAAAAATTTCAGCCAGAAAAAAGCCTCCCGAAAATTCTAGGTGACCGTTTTAGGGTAAAAATCCGTTGAAAATGGGCAATTTTACCATTTTTTAGATGTTCGAAAATCCTAAGAGGCAGGCAAGCAAGAAATTTTACAACAAATGTTCCGAAAATTCTAGACCTCAAATCGTCTTCCGAACAGATATTTTTCCGAAAATTGTCGTTGGGTGCCCCTCGTGTAACTCGATGTAAAAGCAGTCTAGAAGTGTTGAGACTACCAAGAATGTCTTCATTGCTTGAAAAATTTAAAAAGGGTATTTTCCGCGATGTTTACATTCTGCGGGTTCCCCACCCCCGTCACACCCCCCTCTTGAGCCAATCAAAGAGCACTTTCTGCGACATGTACCGCGGACCAAATATCGCTGTCACTACAATATGGCTGCTAGCTTCCTGGTAATTTCTACTCTTTCAATTATTGAAATCATGCTCCTGGAACGAAATGTAGACTCATTCACAGATTTGAATCAAGCCTTCTTTTGTGCGAGGAAGTTTTTGAACTGAATGAATGGAATCGGAACCGGAATTGATGCAATTCCCAATGGTAAGAGCTGTAAATTTCCGCTTCACGGAGCGTTAACAAATGACACTACATTGTATCACTTTAATAAGACGGTTATTGGCAGCTAGAGATCTAACTACCTTTACAATCATTGCTAACTTTTACACTGTCGAATTAATATTATACAGGAACATGTGCAACCATTTTGAAACCGGTATTTTGTTCGTAGGGACCAGGTAATGAAATTGACGCCCGTAAATTAATCCTTTCGGAATGATTTTCAAGCGGTATTCAGTCTGGAAGGGGTGAATACCACCCAGAAATAACCCTGACTATGACCTGAAACTAAAACTTTGATCTATGCGGGTTTTTTACGTGCATAAAACTTGTCCAACGCTGACCGCCAACATTATAGTTTCTCAGCCATGATTTCAAACGGGGAAAGATTTTATGGACCCCCAAAGATAAACCAACACAATGTTAATGTAAAACTTTGAGTGGAATTTATTA
>NW_027332290.1:52500-57000 GCF_958299795.1 Porites lutea
ATTTTGTTCTGCCTTTTCGAGTGAGGTCGACTACCAAAAACAAGAGAGAAAAAAAGCTACAAGACCAAAATAGCGACGACGATTTTAAAGGACCTGGATTCTCCAGAAAAAAAAATAAATAAATAAAAAAGAAATTAAGTGCTAACCCGCTTTCGACAGCTTCTGTTTCCACCAAGGACCTTGATTGCGACCTCGTAGCTGGTCGCCGTTTTTTTTTTAGCTGGAGGCATTCCTTTCCAAATTCAAGACCGACAGATCAGCTTCAGTTGAGGGCGAAAAGGATTTGAAGTGCAAGAAGCTGGCTGGGTTTATTTATGTAGCTACCGAGGTTTATTTCAGGCCATAAAAGGATTGTCAGGTTTATTTATTCAAACTCGTATCTCGGTTAAATTCGATGCGCCACGAAAATAGGGACAAATAGTTCAAATTTACGAATTAATGGATCGAAAGATTCGCCCTGGAAGCATACTGTATGTTTTTGCTCAACTATTTGCAATATCAGTTCATTTTTTGTTCGAGAAGTTCGCGGCGATGGCTCTCTTGTTTACTTGCCGGCTTTTAAAACTTGCCCAAATAAGGGCATCCATTGTAGAGGCGCAGAAATCTGCGCCTTCACAATGGAATGATTGACAGACGCGGCTAAGTTTGAACCATTACCTTTTTGGGCAACGCAGTTGGCAAGAAAAATTCTGTTCTATAAACTTGTCTAAAAAATAAATCCTGCAAGCGGTGATACCTAAAAACAATAATTTATATGCCCTAGAAAAAACTTCCTGCAGACATGCGGGTTTTTGAAAAAAAATTCATGCACCAAAAATATTTCATTCCCCGCCGCCCCGGCCACCCATCCGGTTATTTCTTTTTTCCGAATAACAAAACCCCTATGCTTGAGTTTGTGTGAGGGGTTTTTCTTTTTTGCTTTTCCTTTTTTCTTAATATGTAATTTAATAACGCCTTTATTTATAATGTTTTTTTTTTTTTTTTTTTTTTCCAGGCCCCCCCAGCCACGGACCCGGTAGTGCAATGGTCAGTGCAATGGCCAGACGACATCACGATACTTAGCAGAGCCGGAGTGCAATGGCTCAGCCGAGCAACGCCTGATGTTTTTTCTGCCTAGATTAGCACTATGGCTACTTGCAGGGCATAAAATATTGTAAGCTTATGGATCTTAAATAAAATACATTGTTGTTGGTGATCATGAAAAAGGTACCGTTTATTGTAACGGTAAACTCGTAGAAAGTGAAAAATTTCTGTGTAACAGGGGCACCCAACGAGAATATAGTTCAAAACCACTTAAACATAGCATTGTTAAACGTGTTTTAGTATTTAAACGGTGGGTATGGGCATATATTTATCCCCTATAAATTTTTCATCTGTTCGGATTTCCTAGCTGAAAGTCTAGTGATCCGAAAATTTTAGGGATCAAAACTTACCTGTTTGAAAATTTCAGGGGCGTAGCCAGGATTTTTCAAAGGGGGGGTCACCATCCGGGGATCGCCGACTATATATGGTTTATACCGCTACTCTCCCTCGTGTACCAGCGGGCTCAGTCGTATTATCGCGGCATGAAGGCCCATATTAACTAAAGACAAGAGCCGTTGACGAAAATACTTTACAAAAAATCAAATTTTACAAAAGTGGGCTTTTCAACAATGGCTTTTACGGCCAAGATATTGTCATGGCGTTTTCGCCACCTGAATATTGTAGGTTGTTTGCTCAAAAGAAGGCCTACCAAGGGGGGGTCACGGGCACCCCAGGACCCCCCCCCCCCCTAGCTACGCCCCTGAATTTCAGCCAGAAAAAAGCCTCCCGAAAATTCTAGGTGACCTTTTTAGGGTAAAAATCCGTTGAAAATGGGCAATTTTACCATTTTTTAGGTGTTCGAAAATCCTAGGAGAGGCAGGCAAGCAAGAAATTTTACAACAAATGTTCCGAAAATTCTAGACCTCAAATCGTCTTCCGAACAGATATTTTTCCGAAAATTGTCGTTGGGTGCCCCTCGTGTAACTCGATGTAAAAGCAGTCTAGAAGTGTTGAGACTACCAAGAATGTCTTCATTGCTTGAAAAATTTAAAAAGGGTATTTTCCGCGGTGTTTACATTCTGCGGGTTCCCCACCAATCAGTGAAAGGTTCCGGCAATTCTGCTTTTTTACAAAAAGATTAACTCTGCTACTTGAAAAGAGCAGAAAAATTAACTTTCTGCATACATTTTTCATAGAACAACATGCAAAATTGTTACCTTTTTTGTTAATGCTAGTCGATTAGGTGAGAGGTTAAAAAAAGATACCTTTTTAGAAAAAAAAAAAAGGTCCTGTTATAAGTTTTACTACCTTCAGGAACGTGTTCAACGAAGATCTCGGCAGCAGGTTGGGTTTTCGAAAACCACGAGAAGACACATGTCAGGTTTGTGACAGGACCTTAAACACGATAGGACGAATGACAAACGGCGCAACCGAGGACGGCGCCAGTAATGAAGAAGAACTTCAAAGAATAAGAACAGAACGTCAAAATCATTTAATTGAGGGCGAAAGGAGATATGCTGCCTTAAAGTATGACATGTTTGTTCTGTCTAAGAAACGGGTCAATGGGTGTACAGATGAAAGTTAGCAGATGGATTGTTGACGCTGATTTCCTCTTTGCTTTAGCTTGAGGGTCAAGAAAATGTAAAACTCAGTATAGTTAAGGTGAATAAAGTGTTGAAAGAATTTGTACTTGCTGAGTTCGAGTTGATTTGAGAGAAGGTGGGTAACTTTGTAGTTTGCGATTTGATGACACTAGTAATAGGCCCTCTGCAGCTAGCCATTCATGTGGTACAAAACCGCCATGCTGGAGAGCAAAAGTCGCGCTGGGACAAGACAAACAAAAGACATACCGGCATAATTTTAAATGGTAATTTTCTTTGTTAGTCTTGTCCCAGTGCGACTTTTGCTCTCCAGCACGGCGGTTTTGTACCACGTGAATGACTAGCTGCAAAGGGCCTATTACCTTAGCCTACCAAAGCTAATCGCATGTCTCAGATCAAGGCTTTGTTAACTTGAGGAAAGTACAACCTTCCTATGCCTTATGATAGGTGGGTAGCCCTCCCTCCTACCACGAAACATGGGCCTGAATCCGGAAAAGGGTTGCGTATTTGTTATATATCTGTTTTAAAAATATCGCCCTCCTCGAATTGTCATCCCTTTTAATTATTCATTACATAAAAAAGTCCCCGTACTGATACAAAATACACACCGCATCACGGAAAAAGATTCACTTAAACACATTCAATTCCAGTTAAAAAAAGTACAGGAAACCGTGAGCCATGGCAGACTGAACAGAGATATTTAGAGTCTCTTTTACGGAAAAGAGCAAACGTCAGATTCAAGTTGAGAATTTCACAACAAGAAACAGGGAACACTTGGTCACGTGGTACAAATTCACGTTTGCCGTTTGCCGCAAACGTGACTCTTGGCTCCAAAAGGGAGCTTAAGCAACAGCGTTTTTGAGCGACGGACGTCAACCGGAAGTGGGCTTTTTGCAACATTGGGCAGTGGATGGGTTCAAAATCCCGGGCAAATCGTCTTTATAAGAGAAAAGAAACTTAGAAATACAAATTTTTTAGCGTCAAGGCATATAAAAGAAGAGAAGGCCTCACTTCCGGTTGACGTGCATCGCTCAAAGTCGTCTTTGCTTAGGGTCCCTAATGTGAAGACAACTGTGTGCAAGACCTGCGCGCGCTCTCTTAAGTTTCTCTTCCAATGACTGTCGCAAACGTAAGTGATAACGGTAGTGTTTTTTTTTTTGAATATCGAGCCACTAGCGCAAGCTGTAAATAACTGAAGACATAAGTTTCAAAGTAAACTGAGTACTGCGTTAAAGAGGGCACGATGTGTTAAGCCTCACGTAGTCAGGCCCCTTTGCATGGACTAAAATGGCCTCGAAAACGCTTACTTTGCATATGGATTTTCACAAAAGCTTACCTACACCAAAGGTGTCTTCTCAAGACTGGTATTACTCAAAAAAGCTCAGAACAAGCCTAATGGGTATATACTGCGCAAACCAGGAGGTTATACACTGTTTTATGTACGACGAGTCTATTGCTGGTGGAGGCCCAAATGAAGTGATCTCAATCTTGGACTATTTTCTCAAAAAACTTCAGACGGAGCAAGGCCGAGACAGGTATGACCATCTTATAGTGTGGTGTGACAATTCTCCGGCTCAGTTTAAGCAAAACTTTCTATTTTTTTATATGGATTACCTGGTCACAAGAGGAGACTTCCTACGAACAGACTTAAAATTTTTGTTGGAGGGCCACTCGTATAGTGTGTGCGATAGATATTTTGGAAACATTCAAAAAGTTTTTAACGCCCAAGAGAAAATTGAAACACCCAAAGACTGGGAAAACGTTCTAGTCAGCAGTGGTTTATCAAACGTCAAGGTCTATTGGGTAGGTCTGGACATGATAAAGGACTACAAGTCATTTTTAAAGTTAAAATACGTCAGTAGAAACGAAGATTTAC
>NW_027332291.1:0-2500 GCF_958299795.1 Porites lutea
AACTTTAGAGTAACGTAGCTTAAAGGCCGCTTATATCACATTTTTTATAACGACAGATAATCCCCCTTATATAATGTTTTTGTTACCTAGCAACCCTTTCAACAGTTTCATGTAACCTGAATGTAACGCATCTACCATAGCAACCATTTAAATTTTCGCATTTAACTGCCAGCCTTCCAATTCCAACAATTCAGTCGTTAAAATTGCCTGATGAGTGTGGTCCTTGCACCATACGAAACAGTTCTGTAGCAATAAAACGATGATTACTCGTGAAACCTGAACTTCTGTGAAGTTATATATATATATATATATCATTAAAATCCCCTGAAGAGTGAGAGATCACGAAACAGGCTTGTCGGGATGAAAGTGTAGTTTTTTTCCTACTTCCTATATATATATATATATATATATATATATATATATATATATATATATATATATATATATATATATATATATATATATATATATATATATATCTGTCTGATTTTAGAAAAAGGTACCTATCTCAGAATCCCAACCATTGGCTAGTGTAGCTTTCTAACTCACTGTCGTACCGGAACGGTCAAGCAGCAAACAGTAGTTTTCAACAACAACAACGATTTATTTATTAGCGAATGATAAAATGGTGCTATACAGTGAAACCCCTTGCCTAAGAACCTATATTTTACGAACCTGTTTAGTCTAGAAATTGAAACAATTTCTTAGTTTCTAAAATCTCTGAAAAAATTTGCCTGTACCCTTGGGCAAAAGTTAGATCAGTCACTGTTCAGAATCCTCTTTGAAGACATACCTGCATTATCGCTCTAACTGGACTGTTTAAATGCCAATGAGGTCAATACTTTAGGTTTTCTTTATATGGTCATTTTTACATAACGTCTTATTTGGTGTGCAGATTTTATATGAGGAATAAGCTGAACCACTAAATTCTCTTGGCTATATTGTATGTTTCTTATTCAGAACATAACCTATGTAAGAACCTAAATAGCCTTAACCTGTACTAACTACCATTTATATATTGAAAAGAATAACCTGTTTAGGATAACTTTGAAAAATCCAGGTTCTTAGTCTCTTGGTACGTTTTACTGTAAGACAAAGGCAAGGCGAAGGAAACTGAGGTGCTACGTTAAAGAGGAAGCTAATTAGGACACACGATTAATGTTCAAGTGAAAGGTATATAATGATAACCTTCAATCGTCAATCTCGCTCCCCTCTTGGATACATGGTAGGGCAGCATAAAAACGCTCGGCACGTTCACTTAAATATTTTCTAGCTAGATTTAGACACTGCTGCTTTACATCTTCACGAATTGGCCTTAGTTCCTGCCTCAGTGTGGTCAGTAGGTCTATTCGCAGTGGAGTTGCTTGCCTTTTCTTTGTGTACGAAACTAGCCTGGGTTGCTGTTTTGGGTCAATAGTGAAACGCACGAAGGCGCAGTCGGGATGATCTACAACTTTCAGATTGCCCCTGTCATCAGGCTGTTCCCCAATTCCAACATTAATCCACGCGATTTCTTTGACCTCAAATTTCTCGTGCTGTAAATCTTCGTTTCTACTGACGTATTTTAACTTTAAAAATGACTTGTAGTCCTTTATCATGTCCAGACCTACCCAATAGACCTTGACGTTTGATAAACCACTGCTGACTAGAACGTTTTCCCAGTCTTTGGGTGTTTCAATTTTCTCTTGGGCGTTAAAAACTTTTTGAATGTTTCCAAAATATCTATCGCACACACTATACGAGTGGCCCTCCAACAAAAATTTTAAGTCTGTTCGTAGGAAGTCTCCTCTTGTGACCAGGTAATCCATATAAAAAAATAGAAAGTTTTGCTTAAACTGAGCCGGAGAATTGTCACACCACACTATAAGATGGTCATACCTGTCTCGGCCTTGCTCCGTCTGAAGTTTTTTGAGAAAATAGTCCAAGATTGAGATCACTTCATTTGGGCCTCCACCAGCAATAGACTCGTCGTACATAAAACAGTGTATAACCTCCTGGTTTGCGCAGTATATACCCATTAGGCTTGTTCTGAGCTTTTTTGAGTAATACCAGTCTTGAGAAGACACCTTTGGTGTAGGTAAGCTTTTGTGAAAATCCATATGCAAAGTAAGCGTTTTCGAGGCCATTTTAGTCCATGCAAAGGGGCCTGACTACGTGAGGCTTAACACATCGTGCCCTCTTTAACGCAGTACTCAGTTTACTTTGAAACTTATGTCTTCAGTTATTTACAGCTTGCGCTAGTGGCTCGATATTCAAAAAAAAAAACACTACCGTTATCACTTACGTTTGCGACAGTCATTGGAAGAGAAACTTAAGAGAGCGCGCGCAGGTCTTGCACACAGTTGTCTTCACATTAGGGACCCTAAGCAAAGACGACTTTGAGCGATGCACGTCAACCGGAAGTGAGGCCTTCTCTTCTTTTATATGCCTTGACGCTAAAAAATTTGTATTTCTAAGTTTCTTTTCTCTTATAAAGACGATTTGCCCGGGATTTTGAACC
>NW_027332291.1:10000-15000 GCF_958299795.1 Porites lutea
ACAGCGAGAGCAAATGGGCATGGTATTTTCAGTCAGAGGACCCTGAAGAGCAGAGAGTTAACCGAGAGGTGTTTGAGCAGAGAGAGTAGGTTTAAGACTTTAAACATTCGAACATTTTGAGTTGTTTTGCACTTGGAACAAAGTTTGCAAATTGTACTGCACAAAATGCACCTGAGGAATGTGGTCCGGGCAACTAAATGATAAGCACACTCACCTTAAGTTGTTTTAAATCCTGATGTTCGAGGCTAGGGTTTGGGGGGTTTTCTCTTTTCTCCAGTGGCTTAGTTGACGTGCATTTACCTGCAAGGCTCACATTTACTCTGAGAAAATAATTTGATTGCTGTATGTACATTAATCTACTATGCATCATAAGAAGCCTTTTGTTTTGGTCACAGTACTAGAGTGATCTTACTTGGCCCAGTGAAATAGAAAGTTGACTAGTTACAAATTCATCAGAAAATAAATAATTTAAAGTGGAGTTTTGGGTGATGTAGGTTCTTCCGATATGCGTCTCTTGTTTATTACAAGAGACATACACCTTTGACAAGCCACAGATCAGGAGCTGCATTATTTAGCAGATACTTGTATTGTTCTTAAGATGATCTATGAGATTCGCACAAAGCAGCTGTTCTGTGGAAATTTCATTTTCTTCCACCTACCTTACCACTGTTAACAAGTGTCAGATACTGAAAATGAGGTAATAAATTCCACTCAAAGTTTTACATTAACATTGTGTTGGTTTATCTTTGGGGGTCCATAAAATCTTTCCCCGTTTGAAATCATGGCTGAGAAACTATAATGTTGGCGGTCAGCGTTGGACAAGTTTTATGCACGTAAAAAACCCGCATAGATCAAAGTTTTAGTTTCAGGTCATAGTCAGGGTTATTTCTGGGTGGTATTCACCCCTTCCAGACTGAATACCGCTTGAAAATCATTCCGAAAGGATTAATTTACGGGCGTCAATTTCATTACCTGGTCCCTACGAACAAAATACCGGTTTCAAAATGGTTGCACATGTTCCTGTATAATATTAATTCGACAGTGTAAAAGTTAGCAATGATTGTAAAGACAAGGTAGTTAGATCTCTAGCTGCCAATAACCGTCTTATTAAAGTGATACAATGTAGTGCCATTTGTTAACGCTCCGTGAAGCGGAAATTTACAGCTCTTACCATTGGGAATTGCATCAATTCCGGTTCCGATTCCATTCATTCAGTTCAAAAACTTCCTCGCACAAAAGAAGGCTTGATTCAAATCTGTGAATGAGTCTACATTTCGTTCCAGGAGCATGATTTCAATAATTGAAAGAGTAGAAATTACCAGGAAGCTAGCAGCCATATTGTAGTGACAGCGATATTTGGTCCGCGGTACATGTCGCAGAAAGTGCTCTTTGATTGGCTCAAGAGGGGGGTGTGACGGGGGTGGGGAACCCGCAGAATGTAAACATCGCGGAAAATACCCTTTTTAAATTTTTCAAGCAATGAAGACATTCCTGGTAGTCTCAACACTTCTAGACTGCTTTTACATCGAGTTACACGAGGGGCACCCAACGACAATTTTCGGAAAAATATCTGTTCGGAAGACGATTTGAGGTCTAGAATTTTCGGAACATTTGTTGTAAAATTTCTTGCTTGCCTGCCTCTTAGGATTTTCGAACATCTAAAAAATGGTAAAATTGCCCATTTTCAACGGATTTTTACCCTAAAACGGTCACCTAGAATTTTCGGGAGGCTTTTTTCTGGCTGAAATTTTTAAACAGGTAAGTTTTGATCCCTAAAATTTTCGGATCACTAGACTTTCAGCTAGGAAATCCGAACAGATGAAAAATTTATAGGGGATAAATATATGCCCATATCCACCGTTTAAATACTAAAACACGTTTAACAATGCTATGTTTAAGTGGTTTTGAACTATATTCTCGTTGGGTGCCCCTGTTACACAGAAAGTTTTCACTTTCTACGAGTTTACCGTTACAATAAACGGTACCTTTTTCATGATCACCAACAACAATGTATTTTATTTAAGATCCATAAGCTTACAATATTTTATGCCCTGCAAGTAGCCATAGTGCTAATCTAGGCAGAACAAACATTATAAATAAAGGCGTTATTAAATTACATATTAAGAAAAAAGGAAAAGCAAAAAAGAAAAACCCCTCACACAAACTCAAGCATAGGGGTTTTGTTATTAGAAAAAATAGACTAAAATTACAATGGTTCATTTTCTAGGTTGTAGAGAAATAGAGAAACACTCCTTGGCAGATAATCGCGTTTTATAGTGATGTTTTGTGCTGAGTTTCACAAACTTATTGAGGGGACTTTTGGAGCTGTCTTAGCGTGGACGTCATACAAGAAATAGCTTGGTTGTTGAAAGAAAAAAGACTGTAAAGGAAGACTGTGAGGAATTTTCCGATTTCCCTTTGTAACTCATTTTATGTCAGTTTCTTTGCGTAAATCACGCTCGAGATTCGACTTTTTAGTTTGAAATGCAATAATTCCGCTAATACGAGACATATGCAAATTTCCTCACACCCTTTTTTAGGTCTTTTATCTGTCAATCAGATACAATAAAAAGGAAGTGAATATTTAACAACGCGAAAGGGCTGGAGCTTCAGCAGTAAACTCGATACCTCTGAGTTCGAGAGCAAAAAACTTAAGCGCCTTTTGAAATTGGATGAAATAAAATCTTTTCATAAGGTAATTTAGTATTTTAGCTTTAATTTGATATATAACTTGCCTTTGTAGCCTTTGGCACCTCGTTTTCCTTTACTGAGACCTTAAATAAGGACTAACAAGTGCATGATATAAATTCAGAAGAAGCCGTGGAATGCCTTCAAACCATGGTAATAATTAAATTTTTCAACTGTCCAAAACAAATTCCACGCAACCTTATTCCAATGATTCTACAAACAAAAGTTTCCGTAGCAGACATAACTGAAAAATGTCGCAGACATTACATTTTGGGAAACACATTTGTTATCATTCACTTTTCTTATCAGTGTTGCTGACTGTGGCTATGTCAATTTTTCCTGTAGTTACTTGTCTAAACATGAAGCTGTGAAATGATCATTTACTTTATTTATGTTCTATTAGAATATTATATAATCTCCTGCTGACCTAGTGTGAAGCAATACCAGTCAGATTTTTTTTCTGCTATAATGAATCCTTAAAATAATTTCCAAATTAATTTCGTCACATCTCAAGTAAATGTTGTGAGGAAAAAAACCCTTTCAGTAGTGAGGAGATTATATTTTTTTCCCAAAACTGATTTAGCTACTAAAATTATCATTTTTTGTCATTCAGTCTGACTTAAAGACAGATAAAATGTAAATTTGCACTAAAATTTCACATAGTTCACGACATATTACATCACAAATTGTACTTAAAAAATAATACTCATTGTTGTTTTGGTGGTTGTCAAATTCGCCCTTTATCCCTGATCCATCCTTGATCGATGCACTTGACAGCTAGAGCACAACTCACAACAACAGCAGTGGCAGTCGCATCTAACCCTGTGGCAACTGAAGAAAAGAGAGAATTTTGCTTATTTGTTGACACAGATTTAAACTATGAAAGTTGCTAAGACCTGAATCTGAAGCTACACACTGAATTCCTACACTTTTCGAGCATATAACAACTAATCCAATTGATTATAAATTTCCTGAAATGTTGCGTACACACGGCTCCAAATGACCAATTAATGTCAAGGGTTGATTTGATAATTATTCACGGAGTTAAAATTTTCTAATGGCCGTCATTTCTTTACCGCAGGTCAAGAGCGAACGGCGGACTGTTGTGTTGGTAGCCCCATGAACCTAGGACCCCTGCGCGCGTAATGTACTGTCATGAACATGGTTGTATACTCACTCACCTATGTAACTTCCAACATCAAGAACAGCAATGACTATAGCAATCTGATCAACTTCATTTGAACCAGGCTAAAGTGGATGTGAGCTGTGAGAGGATCAACAAAAGTAATTATTAAGTTAACATAAGGTAACTTGACCACAAAGTCACCCTCTTGAGCGTGATACCTTACAAAGATCCTCACAAGATATTCTACGTTGTCAAGGAAAAACACATTCATGAAGGAAATGCCTAGTTCTAAGACTAACACAAATTGTGGTCAATAAATTGCTACAGAATTAGAGAGGTCCTAACATTTCTTGAGAGCACCAGCCCAAATCCTCATGTGGCTGTGACTGGTTCAATTTTGTCCTTGGTATAAATTTAATTTTCCTTTGTTCTAAGCTCATTATCAGAGATGTACCCAAATACCACCAAAACAACAACAATTTCTTATGTTGAGCCTACTGATATGAAAACAATGTTTATTTAAGGGTCAACTTCCTATATTTCTTCTTGCAAATCATAATTTTAGTCTTCTTTGGATTCAGCGATGAAAGCCAATGTGCACAATACTCTGAAAGGATGGAGAGAGCATTTTCTAGTCCTTGATCTGACTGGGACATCAAAACTAAATCATCTGCATATAGTAGACAGCTTAGATGGGATCTATTATTTGGTAGAACTATGTGATCTGTGTCCCCTTGGTCAAGTAGAAAGGAAAATACAAAGGAGTACCAAAATAAAAACCAAGGATAAAATGGAACCACAACAGCAGATAAGCATGCGATCCACTGCAGTAAGTTAAGGCTGGTGCTCCAAAAGGTGATGGAGGCTCAATTTCACATGATATACAAGAAATGTGAAAGAAGGAAATAAGATAGTACAGCAATAATTAAATCAATGCACCCTCTCATACGTACCATGGTGAAGAAAACTGTACAGCTCTGTGTACGGTTGCTTTGAGCAAACACCTCGACACAAGTCAGATTAGTTGACAGCACCCTTAAATGAAATGGCAACGCGATATATTTACTTTTTTGCCGCATGAAACACTTTAGTTGTAAAGGATATACAGGTGAAATTTGGTTTTAAGCCCTATGATTTCAAATCTCATGGATAACAATTTTTTGGGTTGCGTGAAAATTCATGGGAA
>NW_027332291.1:17500-22500 GCF_958299795.1 Porites lutea
GAAATCACAATTTAAAAATAGAAACCGGAAGACTTACAATCCCCAAAACTCCTGAAGACCTTAGAATCTGTGATCATTGCCACCAAAATTCGGTTGAAAATGAACTGCACATATATTATTTCACTGTGATCAATACCATGATTTGAGAAAGACTCTTTTTCTTAAAATCAACGACCGAAATACACTATTTACACATTACAATATCCATGATAAAGTCTGTTTTCTTTTTAACAATACTGATTCACATATCAGCAGGCTAGCTGCTAATTTGGTCTTTCAAGCATTTGAAAGACGAAAGAAACATAGTTAATTCTACCGTTCCATCATATCTGCATTCCCTTAAACTTAGCTGTTTATTACTGTTATTTTAATCGGTAACACCTGTACAAAATGGTAATACTGGCTAAACTTGTTGTTGTTGTTGTTGTTGTTGTTGTTGTATTCAAATGATAACAACTCCTCAACAGATATGAAAAATGTCCAATTAACTATACGTGAAGAACTGACTTCACACCAATATAATCTAATACGAAGTAACAAGAAACTAAAATTTTACTCAGTATTCAAAATTGACTGTCACAAAAGTGCATGATTGCTTGAGCATAATCAACATAAGTCCCCCCAGTACCGAAAACTCTAGAAAATTTTCGCATTTGCCCCTTCCATAGTCTTCGATCTAACTTTTACCGAGACATTAGGATTGGACATCCCCTTTTTAAGAATTTTGACAACAATGAAAAAACCCTCTTCGTATTTGACAATGTCGATCCTGATATCTGCAGACTTTCATCTCCTTACATGCAGTCATGTATGGAATATAGACAAAAACTTGTTCTTTCATATCATAGCCTTTGTTTTGATTTCAGATTTGTAACGAATAATGTAGGTAATACCATGCACTCACGTGGGAATACTGAAATAAAGCTGTTGTTGTTGTCGTTGTTTCTGATGAGTTGAATTCACTTGTCAATGTCCGAAGAAGGAGAAGAAATTATCCACCACACCTTGGATTACTGACGAGATCTTAGCTAAAATCAACTACGCACCCACCAAGACAAACTCAAGACCCAAAGGTGCTTATTTTGACCCAGAATTTCTTCCCCCCCCCCCCCCCCCCCGCCGCCAAATCAAGGAAAACGAGACACGAATCGTGCAGCTAAAATGGCGGCGGCTATCCTCACACGCGGGCCAATTCGATCAGCCACCCGCTAACTCAGTTATCATGGTAACTTACCCCGCCGTAGAGGACATGTTTCTCCTAAGCTTTTCTTTTGTCAAATTCGTGTGGAGGCGACTGATGATATTTCCAATTCAAGCGAAGTTGGATTCCGCAGTTTTGTCTCTTACTGCGTCGACTCTGGTGGAGCCCAGGCCCTCTCTATTGAAGGGCGCGCAAAATAATTGTCCGTCTTTTTCTAAATAGCGTAAAACGGCGTAATCCGAGATTTGTTACCTTGTCATTAGGAAATTACCACATATTATTCACTGTAACTGGATAAGTAATGATTTGTGTACCGCTTGAATACTTACTGCAGCAGATAGCTGGCCAGTGGAGAAAGTCATTTGGGAAATTACCACATATTAATTTTCTGTCTGATTTTAGGAAAGGGCACCTTTCTCAGAGTCCCAACTATTGGCTAGAGTAGCTATCTAACGTTCCGTTATACAGTAGTGGTCATGCACGCAAGCATTGAAGTCATTGCACGCTGTTAGTTTATTGTTTTTCTGCTCCGGCCCATATAAGCTGTTAGGACAAGGGCCTCGGATGCAGGGGTGAGGGGAATAGGGGGAGAAGGGGTGTGGCTCATTAGCCAATTTCTACCATACTTGAAAGAAGCTTGGCCACTCTAAGGCCTTTTTGGTAATTTAGAAGTTAAGTCAATATTGAAACCACAGAAAAGACACACATTTGTTACAGACCCTCTTCTGTTGTAGGGTACCTTTTTCCAAAATCAGACAGATAATTAATAATTAATTAATTAATAATTAATTAATTAATAATTATCTGTCTGATTTTAGAAAAAGGTACCTATCTCAGAATCCCAACCATTGGCTAGTGTAGCTTTCTAACTCACTGTCGTACCGGAACGGTCAAGCAGCAAACAGTAGTTTTCAACAACAACAACGATTTATTTATTAGCGAATGATAAAATGGTGCTATACAGTGAAACCCCTTGCCTAAGAACCTATATTTTACGAACCTGTTTAGTCTAGAAATTGAAACAATTTCTTAGTTTCTAAAATCTCTGAAAAAATTTGCCTGTACCCTTGGGCAAAAGTTAGATCAGTCACTGTTCAGAATCCTCTTTGAAGACATACCTGCATTATCGCTCTAACTGGACTGTTTAAATGCCAATGAGGTCAATACTTTAGGTTTTCTTTATATGGTCATTTTTACATAACGTCTTATTTGGTGTGCAGATTTTATATGAGGAATAAGCTGAACCACTAAATTCTCTTGGCTATATTGTATGTTTCTTATTCAGAACATAACCTATGTAAGAACCTAAATAGCCTTAACCTGTACTAACTACCATTTATATATTGAAAAGAATAACCTGTTTAGGATAACTTTGAAAAATCCAGGTTCTTAGTCTCTTGGTACGTTTTACTGTAAGACAAAGGCAAGGCGAAGGAAACTGAGGTGCTACGTTAAAGAGGAAGCTAATTAGGACACACGATTAATGTTCAAGTGAAAGGTATATAATGATAACCTTCAATCGTCAATCTCGCTCCCCTCTTGGATACATGGTAGGGCAGCATAAAAACGCTCGGCACGTTCACTTAAATATTTTCTAGCTAGATTTAGACACTGCTGCTTTACATCTTCACGAATTGGCCTTAGTTCCTGCCTCAGTGTGGTCAGTAGGTCTATTCGCAGTGGAGTTGCTTGCCTTTTCTTTGTGTACGAAACTAGCCTGGGTTGCTGTTTTGGGTCAATAGTGAAACGCACGAAGGCGCAGTCGGGATGATCTACAACTTTCAGATTGCCCCTGTCATCAGGCTGTTCCCCAATTCCAACATTAATCCACGCGATTTCTTTGACCTCAAATTTCTCGTGCTGTAAATCTTCGTTTCTACTGACGTATTTTAACTTTAAAAATGACTTGTAGTCCTTTATCATGTCCAGACCTACCCAATAGACCTTGACGTTTGATAAACCACTGCTGACTAGAACGTTTTCCCAGTCTTTGGGTGTTTCAATTTTCTCTTGGGCGTTAAAAACTTTTTGAATGTTTCCAAAATATCTATCGCACACACTATACGAGTGGCCCTCCAACAAAAATTTTAAGTCTGTTCGTAGGAAGTCTCCTCTTGTGACCAGGTAATCCATATAAAAAAATAGAAAGTTTTGCTTAAACTGAGCCGGAGAATTGTCACACCACACTATAAGATGGTCATACCTGTCTCGGCCTTGCTCCGTCTGAAGTTTTTTGAGAAAATAGTCCAAGATTGAGATCACTTCATTTGGGCCTCCACCAGCAATAGACTCGTCGTACATAAAACAGTGTATAACCTCCTGGTTTGCGCAGTATATACCCATTAGGCTTGTTCTGAGCTTTTTTGAGTAATACCAGTCTTGAGAAGACACCTTTGGTGTAGGTAAGCTTTTGTGAAAATCCATATGCAAAGTAAGCGTTTTCGAGGCCATTTTAGTCCATGCAAAGGGGCCTGACTACGTGAGGCTTAACACATCGTGCCCTCTTTAACGCAGTACTCAGTTTACTTTGAAACTTATGTCTTCAGTTATTTACAGCTTGCGCTAGTGGCTCGATATTCAAAAAAAAAAACACTACCGTTATCACTTACGTTTGCGACAGTCATTGGAAGAGAAACTTAAGAGAGCGCGCGCAGGTCTTGCACACAGTTGTCTTCACATTAGGGACCCTAAGCAAAGACGACTTTGAGCGATGCACGTCAACCGGAAGTGAGGCCTTCTCTTCTTTTATATGCCTTGACGCTAAAAAATTTGTATTTCTAAGTTTCTTTTCTCTTATAAAGACGATTTGCCCGGGATTTTGAACCCATCCACTGCCCAATGTTGCAAAAAGCCCACTTCCGGTTGACGTCCGTCGCTCAAAAACGCTGTTGCTTAAGCTCCCTTTTGGAGCCAAGAGTCACGTTTGCGGCAAACGGCAAACGTGAATTTGTACCACGTGACCAAGTGTTCCCTGTTTCTTGTTGTGAAATTCTCAACTTGAATCTGACGTTTGCTCTTTTCCGTAAAAGAGACTCTAAATATCTCTGTTCAGTCTGCCATGGCTCACGGTTTCCTGTACTTTTTTGAACTGGAATTGAATGTGTTTAAGTGAATCTTTTTCCGTGATGCGGTGTGTATTTTGTATCAGTACGGGGACTTTTTTATGTAATGAATAATTAAAAGGGATGACAATTCGAGGAGGGCGATATTTTTAAAACAGATATATAACAAATACGCAACCCTTTTCCGGATTCAGGCCCATGTTTCGTGGTAGGAGGGAGGGCTACCCACCTATCATAAGGCATAGGAAGGTTGTACTTTCCTCAAGTTAACAAAGCCTTGATCTGAGACATGCGATTAGCTTTGGTAGGCTAAGGTAATAGGCCCTTTGCAGCTAGTCATTCACGTGGTACAAAACCGCCGTGCTGGAGAGCAAAAGTCGCACTGGGACAAGACTAACAAAGAAAATTACCATTTAAAATTATGCCGGTATGTCTTTTGTTTGTCTTGTCCCAGTGCGACTTTTGCTCTCCAGCATGGCGGTTTTGTACCACATGAATGGCTAGCTGCAGAGGGCCTATTACTAGTGTCATCAAATCGCAAACTACAAAGTTACCCACCTTCTCTCAAATCAACTCGAACTCAGCAAGTACAAATTCTTTCAACACTTTATTCACCTTAACTATACTGAGTTTTACATTTTCTTGACCCTCAAGCTAAAGCAAAGAGGAAATCAGCGTCAACAATCCATCTGCTAACTTTCATCTGTACACCCATTGACCCGTTTCTTAGACAGAAC
>NW_027332291.1:30000-42500 GCF_958299795.1 Porites lutea
GGTCCCTACGAACAAAATACCGGTTTCAAAATGGTTGCACATGTTCCTGTATAATATTAATTCGACAGTGTAAAAGTTAGCAATGATTGTAAAGACAAGGTAGTTAGATCTCTAGCTGCCAATAACCGTCTTATTAAAGTGATACAATGTAGTGCCATTTGTTAACGCTCCGTGAAGCGGAAATTTACAGCTCTTACCATTGGGAATTGCATCAATTCCGGTTCCGATTCCATTCATTCAGTTCAAAAACTTCCTCGCACAAAAGAAGGCTTGATTCAAATCTGTGAATGAGTCTACATTTCGTTCCAGGAGCATGATTTCAATAATTGAAAGAGTAGAAATTACCAGGAAGCTAGCAGCCATATTGTAGTGACAGCGATATTTGGTCCGCGGTACATGTCGCAGAAAGTGCTCTTTGATTGGCTCAAGAGGGGGGTGTGACGGGGGTGGGGAACCCGCAGAATGTAAACATCGCGGAAAATACCCTTTTTAAATTTTTCAAGCAATGAAGACATTCCTGGTAGTCTCAACACTTCTAGACTGCTTTTACATCGAGTTACACGAGGGGCACCCAACGACAATTTTCGGAAAAATATCTGTTCGGAAGACGATTTGAGGTCTAGAATTTTCGGAACATTTGTTGTAAAATTTCTTGCTTGCCTGCCTCTTAGGATTTTCGAACATCTAAAAAATGGTAAAATTGCCCATTTTCAACGGATTTTTACCCTAAAACGGTCACCTAGAATTTTCGGGAGGCTTTTTTCTGGCTGAAATTTTTAAACAGGTAAGTTTTGATCCCTAAAATTTTCGGATCACTAGACTTTCAGCTAGGAAATCCGAACAGATGAAAAATTTATAGGGGATAAATATATGCCCATATCCACCGTTTAAATACTAAAACACGTTTAACAATGCTATGTTTAAGTGGTTTTGAACTATATTCTCGTTGGGTGCCCCTGTTACACAGAAAGTTTTCACTTTCTACGAGTTTACCGTTACAATAAACGGTACCTTTTTCATGATCACCAACAACAATGTATTTTATTTAAGATCCATAAGCTTACAATATTTTATGCCCTGCAAGTAGCCATAGTGCTAATCTAGGCAGAACAAACATTATAAATAAAGGCGTTATTAAATTACATATTAAGAAAAAAGGAAAAGCAAAAAAGAAAAACCCCTCACACAAACTCAAGCATAGGGGTTTTGTTATTAGAAAAAATAGACTAAAATTACAATGGTTCATTTTCTAGGTTGTAGAGAAATAGAGAAACACTCCTTGGCAGATAATCGCGTTTTATAGTGATGTTTTGTGCTGAGTTTCACAAACTTATTGAGGGGACTTTTGGAGCTGTCTTAGCGTGGACGTCATACAAGAAATAGCTTGGTTGTTGAAAGAAAAAAGACTGTAAAGGAAGACTGTGAGGAATTTTCCGATTTCCCTTTGTAACTCATTTTATGTCAGTTTCTTTGCGTAAATCACGCTCGAGATTCGACTTTTTAGTTTGAAATGCAATAATTCCGCTAATACGAGACATATGCAAATTTCCTCACACCCTTTTTTAGGTCTTTTATCTGTCAATCAGATACAATAAAAAGGAAGTGAATATTTAACAACGCGAAAGGGCTGGAGCTTCAGCAGTAAACTCGATACCTCTGAGTTCGAGAGCAAAAAACTTAAGCGCCTTTTGAAATTGGATGAAATAAAATCTTTTCATAAGGTAATTTAGTATTTTAGCTTTAATTTGATATATAACTTGCCTTTGTAGCCTTTGGCACCTCGTTTTCCTTTACTGAGACCTTAAATAAGGACTAACAAGTGCATGATATAAATTCAGAAGAAGCCGTGGAATGCCTTCAAACCATGGTAATAATTAAATTTTTCAACTGTCCAAAACAAATTCCACGCAACCTTATTCCAATGATTCTACAAACAAAAGTTTCCGTAGCAGACATAACTGAAAAATGTCGCAGACATTACATTTTGGGAAACACATTTGTTATCATTCACTTTTCTTATCAGTGTTGCTGACTGTGGCTATGTCAATTTTTCCTGTAGTTACTTGTCTAAACATGAAGCTGTGAAATGATCATTTACTTTATTTATGTTCTATTAGAATATTATATAATCTCCTGCTGACCTAGTGTGAAGCAATACCAGTCAGATTTTTTTTCTGCTATAATGAATCCTTAAAATAATTTCCAAATTAATTTCGTCACATCTCAAGTAAATGTTGTGAGGAAAAAAACCCTTTCAGTAGTGAGGAGATTATATTTTTTTCCCAAAACTGATTTAGCTACTAAAATTATCATTTTTTGTCATTCAGTCTGACTTAAAGACAGATAAAATGTAAATTTGCACTAAAATTTCACATAGTTCACGACATATTACATCACAAATTGTACTTAAAAAATAATACTCATTGTTGTTTTGGTGGTTTTCAAATTCGCCCTTTATCCCTGATCCATCCTTGATCGATGCACTTGACAGCTAGAGCACAACTCACAACAACAGCAGTGGCAGTCGCATCTAACCCTGTGGCAACTGAAGAAAAGAGAGAATTTTGCTTATTTGTTGACACAGATTTAAACTATGAAAGTTGCTAAGACCTGAATCTGAAGCTACACACTGAATTCCTACACTTTTCGAGCATATAACAACTAATCCAATTGATTATAAATTTCCTGAAATGTTGCGTACACACGGCTCCAAATGACCAATTAATGTCAAGGGTTGATTTGATAATTATTCACGGAGTTAAAATTTTCTAATGGCCGTCATTTCTTTACCGCAGGTCAAGAGCGAACGGCGGACTGTTGTGTTGGTAGCCCCATGAACCTAGGACCCCTGCGCGCGTAATGTACTGTCATGAACATGGTTGTATACTCACTCACCTATGTAACTTCCAACATCAAGAACAGCAATGACTATAGCAATCTGATCAACTTCATTTGAACCAGGCTAAAGTGGATGTGAGCTGTGAGAGGATCAACAAAAGTAATTATTAAGTTAACATAAGGTAACTTGACCACAAAGTCACCCTCTTGAGCGTGATACCTTACAAAGATCCTCACAAGATATTCTACGTTGTCAAGGAAAAACACATTCATGAAGGAAATGCCTAGTTCTAAGACTAACACAAATTGTGGTCAATAAATTGCTACAGAATTAGAGAGGTCCTAACATTTCTTGAGAGCACCAGCCCAAATCCTCATGTGGCTGTGACTGGTTCAATTTTGTCCTTGGTATAAATTTAATTTTCCTTTGTTCTAAGCTCATTATCAGAGATGTACCCAAATACCACCAAAACAACAACAATTTCTTATGTTGAGCCTACTGATATGAAAACAATGTTTATTTAAGGGTCAACTTCCTATATTTCTTCTTGCAAATCATAATTTTAGTCTTCTTTGGATTCAGCGATGAAAGCCAATGTGCACAATACTCTGAAAGGATGGAGAGAGCATTTTCTAGTCCTTGATCTGACTGGGACATCAAAACTAAATCATCTGCATATAGTAGACAGCTTAGATGGGATCTATTATTTGGTAGAACTATGTGATCTGTGTCCCCTTGGTCAAGTAGAAAGGAAAATACAAAGGAGTACCAAAATAAAAACCAAGGATAAAATGGAACCACAACAGCAGATAAGCATGCGATCCACTGCAGTAAGTTAAGGCTGGTGCTCCAAAAGGTGATGGAGGCTCAATTTCACATGATATACAAGAAATGTGAAAGAAGGAAATAAGATAGTACAGCAATAATTAAATCAATGCACCCTCTCATACGTACCATGGTGAAGAAAACTGTACAGCTCTGTGTACGGTTGCTTTGAGCAAACACCTCGACACAAGTCAGATTAGTTGACAGCACCCTTAAATGAAATGGCAACGCGATATATTTACTTTTTTGCCGCATGAAACACTTTAGTTGTAAAGGATATACAGGTGAAATTTGGTTTTAAGCCCTATGATTTCAAATCTCATGGATAACAATTTTTTGGGTTGCGTGAAAATTCATGGGAAACCACTTTTATTTCTTTTAATGAACAGAAGGGCAATTCCATGCAAGACAATGACATTTTGAATTTTTTCAAATAAAATTTTGCACAATGAAACTTAACCAACAGAAAGCTGAAACAATGGGCTGTTTGAAATTACTGAGATCTTGTTCATCTTGTCCATGTGCCTAATGTGAGAAGGCATGAAATACAGAGAATTTGAATCTTGGAATTTTTGGAAGGAAATTTTAAAGTTTTAACATCTAAGAAAACATACAGTTAACATAAAAGTATGTGTGTATTATAATCTGTGCCTTACACTATCATTAGGCTATAAAATATTATCCGGCTACTGGCACTTTCCTAAGAAAATTGACATTGAATTTTTGTTGCGGACATTACGTAAGGTCAATTCAAGTGTCAAAAACTCCAGACTCCTCTTCCACCCATTTAAAGAAGTAAACTCAGTTGAAATGTTGGCTATATGTATTGTTTTTTCATCAAGAGACGCGGGCCTCATCGTCATCTACAAGACCACCTCCGAAATGTTTTTTAAACTATAATTGGAGTGATTTATTAAATATTATTTATTTATCATTATCATTATCATTATTGAGATTTTCAACAACACAAAATTTCTGCTGACAATGTCAATAGGCAGTCGAGAGAAGAGGTAGTGAGAAGTAATGGAATGATCTTTTTGAGGAAAGTTGAACAAATGCTCTCAAGTTGTACCACGAGAGACAAATGGGAAGTTGCAACTTTGACGGGCTGTCGTTCGTAGACCACTGGCCGGTTGGAGACGGCAAACTGTTGAGGTCGAGGCCGCAGGTTCCTTAAGTCCTTTCGCGCGTCGCAAAGTAATCAGGGAGGCTTGTCAGGCGGGCGGCAGCGCATTGTTTGTGCAGAGGGGAAGGACAGGTAGATCTGTTTTTTGGCAATGGTCTGTTTTCAGTTTGGGGGTTATATCTGATATCGACAATCTACACTGAAACTAAACAGGCCAGAAGAAAGCAACAAAAAGAAACATTAAGAAAGATGGTTCAATAATGAGTGTTTCGCTTGGAGAAAGATTTTAACGGAACTCTCTAACAAGAAAGTTAACATAGCAATTTCCTCTTGATGAAACTATAAGGCATAACTATCACACAACCCGCAAAAAAAACTACAAAAAGCTAATCAAATCTAAGAAGACAAAGCTCCTTTAGGGGTGATTCCATGTTGCAGACATTACGTTCAGATACTAAAATTAATATAAATTATTAAACCCCAATTTAGATGTCAAAATGTTCATTACCGGTGTTCAAACGTATGTAGAAAGTATTTTTTAGTGTCCCCTTTGTACCTAATAAAAACATGCTTTGGTTAGCTCTTAAGACCTTGAAGGTATGAGTTGAAGAAGGTGTGTTTCGGGCATCACAGTTTAAACAAACACTTTTTAAGGTAATGTTCTTTTACAGAGATTTTCCTGTGAATTTTTAACCTTAATTGTGCCTTCAAAACATAACAATAATAATATTAGATTTTTCAACTGTCAGAAAAAAATTCCATGCAACCTTGTTCTAGTGATTCTACAAGCAGACGTTTGCGTTGCGGACATTACACAAAATTGTTGCAGACATTACATTTTTGGGAACACACTTTTTATCATTCACTTCCTAGCTTCCACAACAATATGTCTGGGACGAAACGTCTGCAGCAAAATTCACTGCTGCACTTTCGTTCCAACGATATTCTGTCTCTATTACATCTCTTCGAAAGTACAAACTTCGATTTAAGCAGTACAGATGTTGAAAATGCTACCAATCAATTCACAAACGTTATGACGGAGGCAGCAAAACGTTCAGTCAAATTAAGTAGCCAAAAGAAATCTAAAAGAAAGCCAATTACTAAGAAGTGGTTTGATTATGATTGCAAAACTTTAAGATCTTCACTTAAAAAGTTATCTAACCAAAAAAAAACCGCAATCCTCTGGATACCGAACTCAGAAAAGAATATCATGTTCAAAATAGAACCTTTAAAAAACTTATCAAACAAAAAAAAACAACAACAATTTGTTGACTCTAAAATAAATGAGTTGATTAGTAATGAAAATGACCGCAAATTTTGGGATACTCTAAAGTCAATGAACGAAAACAGCTTGTCTTATAATAATATAATGAAAACCCGACCAATAAACTTTACGATCATTTTAAAACGATACACTCAGCACCTGATCCCAATACATTATCGGCATTTCAAATACACATGTTAAACGATAAAAAGCGTTTGGAGGACAGCAACCATTTACAATCTGGATTCAGCTTGAAAATCAACCCCCTGACATAAAAACCCTTCTACTTTCCTATCCAAAGCTGAGAATAATTATTTGTCAAAACATCTGAAAAACCACCAGCTAAATTTGATAAGAACAAATAAAAAACTAAAATTCTACTCCGTCTTTAAAAGTGAAACAAATCACTCTGAATTCATCAATCATATCCGGAATCCTGAACATAGGCGTGTAGCTTCCAAATTTAGGATAGGAAATCACAATTTAAAAATAGAAACCGGAAGACTTACAATCCCCAAAACTCCTGAAGACCTTAGAATCTGTGATCATTGCCACCAAAATTCGGTTGAAAATGAACTGCACATATATTATTTCACTGTGATCAATACCATGATTTGAGAAAGACTCTTTTTCTTAAAATCAACGACCGAAATACACTATTTACACATTACAATATCCATGATAAAGTCTGTTTTCTTTTTAACAATACTGATTCACATATCAGCAGGCTAGCTGCTAATTTGGTCTTTCAAGCATTTGAAAGACGAAAGAAACATAGTTAATTCTACCGTTCCATCATATCTGCATTCCCTTAAACTTAGCTGTTTATTACTGTTATTTTAATCGGTAACACCTGTACAAAATGGTAATACTGGCTAAACTTGTTGTTGTTGTTGTTGTTGTTGTTGTTGTATTCAAATGATAACAACTCCTCAACAGATATGAAAAATGTCCAATTAACTATACGTGAAGAACTGACTTCACACCAATATAATCTAATACGAAGTAACAAGAAACTAAAATTTTACTCAGTATTCAAAATTGACTGTCACAAAAGTGCATGATTGCTTGAGCATAATCAACATAAGTCCCCCCAGTACCGAAAACTCTAGAAAATTTTCGCATTTGCCCCTTCCATAGTCTTCGATCTAACTTTTACCGAGACATTAGGATTGGACATCCCCTTTTTAAGAATTTTGACAACAATGAAAAAACCCTCTTCGTATTTGACAATGTCGATCCTGATATCTGCAGACTTTCATCTCCTTACATGCAGTCATGTATGGAATATAGACAAAAACTTGTTCTTTCATATCATAGCCTTTGTTTTGATTTCAGATTTGTAACGAATAATGTAGGTAATACCATGCACTCACGTGGGAATACTGAAATAAAGCTGTTGTTGTTGTCGTTGTTTCTGATGAGTTGAATTCACTTGTCAATGTCCGAAGAAGGAGAAGAAATTATCCACCACACCTTGGATTACTGACGAGATCTTAGCTAAAATCAACTACGCACCCACCAAGACAAACTCAAGACCCAAAGGTGCTTATTTTGACCCAGAATTTCTTCCCCCCCCCCCACCCCCCCGCCGCCAAATCAAGGAAAACGAGACACGAATCGTGCAGCTAAAATGGCGGCGGCTATCCTCACACGCGGGCCAATTCGATCAGCCACCCGCTAACTCAGTTATCATGGTAACTTACCCCGCCGTAGAGGACATGTTTCTCCTAAGCTTTTCTTTTGTCAAATTCGTGTGGAGGCGACTGATGATATTTCCAATTCAAGCGAAGTTGGATTCCGCAGTTTTGTCTCTTACTGCGTCGACTCTGGTGGAGCCCAGGCCCTCTCTATTGAAGGGCGCGCAAAATAATTGTCCGTCTTTTTCTAAATAGCGTAAAACGGCGTAATCCGAGATTTGTTACCTTGTCATTAGGAAATTACCACATATTATTCACTGTAACTGGATAAGTAATGATTTGTGTACCGCTTGAATACTTACTGCAGCAGATAGCTGGCCAGTGGAGAAAGTCATTTGGGAAATTACCACATATTAATTTTCTGTCTGATTTTAGGAAAGGGCACCTTTCTCAGAGTCCCAACTATTGGCTAGAGTAGCTATCTAACGTTCCGTTATACAGTAGTGGTCATGCACGCAAGCATTGAAGTCATTGCACGCTGTTAGTTTATTGTTTTTCTGCTCCGGCCCATATAAGCTGTTAGGACAAGGGCCTCGGATGCAGGGGTGAGGGGAATAGGGGGAGAAGGGGTGTGGCTCATTAGCCAATTTCTACCATACTTGAAAGAAGCTTGGCCACTCTAAGGCCTTTTTGGTAATTTAGAAGTTAAGTCAATATTGAAACCACAGAAAAGACACACATTTGTTACAGACCCTCTTCTGTTGTAGGGTACCTTTTTCCAAAATCAGACAGATAATTAATAATTAATTAATTAATAATTAATTAATTAATAATTATCTGTCTGATTTTAGAAAAAGGTACCTATCTCAGAATCCCAACCATTGGCTAGTGTAGCTTTCTAACTCACTGTCGTACCGGAACGGTCAAGCAGCAAACAGTAGTTTTCAACAACAACAACGATTTATTTATTAGCGAATGATAAAATGGTGCTATACAGTGAAACCCCTTGCCTAAGAACCTATATTTTACGAACCTGTTTAGTCTAGAAATTGAAACAATTTCTTAGTTTCTAAAATCTCTGAAAAAATTTGCCTGTACCCTTGGGCAAAAGTTAGATCAGTCACTGTTCAGAATCCTCTTTGAAGACATACCTGCATTATCGCTCTAACTGGACTGTTTAAATGCCAATGAGGTCAATACTTTAGGTTTTCTTTATATGGTCATTTTTACATAACGTCTTATTTGGTGTGCAGATTTTATATGAGGAATAAGCTGAACCACTAAATTCTCTTGGCTATATTGTATGTTTCTTATTCAGAACATAACCTATGTAAGAACCTAAATAGCCTTAACCTGTACTAACTACCATTTATATATTGAAAAGAATAACCTGTTTAGGATAACTTTGAAAAATCCAGGTTCTTAGTCTCTTGGTACGTTTTACTGTAAGACAAAGGCAAGGCGAAGGAAACTGAGGTGCTACGTTAAAGAGGAAGCTAATTAGGACACACGATTAATGTTCAAGTGAAAGGTATATAATGATAACCTTCAATCGTCAATCTCGCTCCCCTCTTGGATACATGGTAGGGCAGCATAAAAACGCTCGGCACGTTCACTTAAATATTTTCTAGCTAGATTTAGACACTGCTGCTTTACATCTTCACGAATTGGCCTTAGTTCCTGCCTCAGTGTGGTCAGTAGGTCTATTCGCAGTGGAGTTGCTTGCCTTTTCTTTGTGTACGAAACTAGCCTGGGTTGCTGTTTTGGGTCAATAGTGAAACGCACGAAGGCGCAGTCGGGATGATCTACAACTTTCAGATTGCCCCTGTCATCAGGCTGTTCCCCAATTCCAACATTAATCCACGCGATTTCTTTGACCTCAAATTTCTCGTGCTGTAAATCTTCGTTTCTACTGACGTATTTTAACTTTAAAAATGACTTGTAGTCCTTTATCATGTCCAGACCTACCCAATAGACCTTGACGTTTGATAAACCACTGCTGACTAGAACGTTTTCCCAGTCTTTGGGTGTTTCAATTTTCTCTTGGGCGTTAAAAACTTTTTGAATGTTTCCAAAATATCTATCGCACACACTATACGAGTGGCCCTCCAACAAAAATTTTAAGTCTGTTCGTAGGAAGTCTCCTCTTGTGACCAGGTAATCCATATAAAAAAATAGAAAGTTTTGCTTAAACTGAGCCGGAGAATTGTCACACCACACTATAAGATGGTCATACCTGTCTCGGCCTTGCTCCGTCTGAAGTTTTTTGAGAAAATAGTCCAAGATTGAGATCACTTCATTTGGGCCTCCACCAGCAATAGACTCGTCGTACATAAAACAGTGTATAACCTCCTGGTTTGCGCAGTATATACCCATTAGGCTTGTTCTGAGCTTTTTTGAGTAATACCAGTCTTGAGAAGACACCTTTGGTGTAGGTAAGCTTTTGTGAAAATCCATATGCAAAGTAAGCGTTTTCGAGGCCATTTTAGTCCATGCAAAGGGGCCTGACTACGTGAGGCTTAACACATCGTGCCCTCTTTAACGCAGTACTCAGTTTACTTTGAAACTTATGTCTTCAGTTATTTACAGCTTGCGCTAGTGGCTCGATATTCAAAAAAAAAAACACTACCGTTATCACTTACGTTTGCGACAGTCATTGGAAGAGAAACTTAAGAGAGCGCGCGCAGGTCTTGCACACAGTTGTCTTCACATTAGGGACCCTAAGCAAAGACGACTTTGAGCGATGCACGTCAACCGGAAGTGAGGCCTTCTCTTCTTTTATATGCCTTGACGCTAAAAAATTTGTATTTCTAAGTTTCTTTTCTCTTATAAAGACGATTTGCCCGGGATTTTGAACCCATCCACTGCCCAATGTTGCAAAAAGCCCACTTCCGGTTGACGTCCGTCGCTCAAAAACGCTGTTGCTTAAGCTCCCTTTTGGAGCCAAGAGTCACGTTTGCGGCAAACGGCAAACGTGAATTTGTACCACGTGACCAAGTGTTCCCTGTTTCTTGTTGTGAAATTCTCAACTTGAATCTGACGTTTGCTCTTTTCCGTAAAAGAGACTCTAAATATCTCTGTTCAGTCTGCCATGGCTCACGGTTTCCTGTACTTTTTTGAACTGGAATTGAATGTGTTTAAGTGAATCTTTTTCCGTGATGCGGTGTGTATTTTGTATCAGTACGGGGACTTTTTTATGTAATGAATAATTAAAAGGGATGACAATTCGAGGAGGGCGATATTTTTAAAACAGATATATAACAAATACGCAACCCTTTTCCGGATTCAGGCCCATGTTTCGTGGTAGGAGGGAGGGCTACCCACCTATCATAAGGCATAGGAAGGTTGTACTTTCCTCAAGTTAACAAAGCCTTGATCTGAGACATGCGATTAGCTTTGGTAGGCTAAGGTAATAGGCCCTTTGCAGCTAGTCATTCACGTGGTACAAAACCGCCGTGCTGGAGAGCAAAAGTCGCACTGGGACAAGACTAACAAAGAAAATTACCATTTAAAATTATGCCGGTATGTCTTTTGTTTGTCTTGTCCCAGTGCGACTTTTGCTCTCCAGCATGGCGGTTTTGTACCACATGAATGGCTAGCTGCAGAGGGCCTATTACTAGTGTCATCAAATCGCAAACTACAAAGTTACCCACCTTCTCTCAAATCAACTCGAACTCAGCAAGTACAAATTCTTTCAACACTTTATTCACCTTAACTATACTGAGTTTTACATTTTCTTGACCCTCAAGCTAAAGCAAAGAGGAAATCAGCGTCAACAATCCATCTGCTAACTTTCATCTGTACACCCATTGACCCGTTTCTTAGACAGAACAAACATGTCATACTTTAAGGCAGCATATCTCCTTTCGCCCTCAATTAAATGATTTTGACGTTCTGTTCTTATTCTTTGAAGTTCTTCTTCATTACTGGCGCCGTCCTCGGTTGCGCCGTTTGTCATTCGTCCTATCGTGTTTAAGGTCCTGTCACAAACCTGACATGTGTCTTCTCGTGGTTTTCGAAAACCCAACCTGCTGCCGAGATCTTCGTTGAACACGTTCCTGAAGGTAGTAAAACTTATAACAGGACCTTTTTTTTTTTTCTAAAAAGGTATCTTTTTTTAACCTCTCACCTAATCGACTAGCATTAACAAAAAAGGTAACAATTTTGCATGTTGTTCTATGAAAAATGTATGCAGAAAGTTAATTTTTCTGCTCTTTTCAAGTAGCAGAGTTAATCTTTTTGTAAAAAAGCAGAATTGCCGGAACCTTTCACTGATTGGTGGGGAACCCGCAGAATGTAAACACCGCGGAAAATACCCTTTTTAAATTTTTCAAGCAATGAAGACATTCTTGGTAGTCTCAACACTTCTAGACTGCTTTTACATCGAGTTACACGAGGGGCACCCAACGACAATTTTCGGAAAAATATCTGTTCGGAAGACGATTTGAGGTCTAGAATTTTCGGAACATTTGTTGTAAAATTTCTTGCTTGCCTGCCTCTCCTAGGATTTTCGAACACCTAAAAAATGGTAAAATTGCCCATTTTCAACGGATTTTTACCCTAAAAAGGTCACCTAGAATTTTCGGGAGGCTTTTTTCTGGCTGAAATTTTCAAACAGGTAAGTTTTGATCCCTAAAATTTTCGGATCACTAGACTTTCAGCTAGGAAATCCGAACAGATGAAAAATTTATAGGGGATAAATATATGCCCATACCCACCGTTTAAATACTAAAACACGTTTAACAATGCTATGTTTAAGTGGTTTTGAACTATATTCTCGTTGGGTGCCCCTGTTACACAGAAATT
>NW_027332291.1:50000-51356 GCF_958299795.1 Porites lutea
TCACTTTCTACGAGTTTACCGTTACAATAAACGGTACCTTTTTCATGATCACCAACAACAATGTATTTTATTTAAGATCCATAAGCTTACAATATTTTATGCCCTGCAAGTAGCCATAGTGCTAATCTAGGCAGAACAAACATTATAAATAAAGGCGTTATTAAATTACATATTAAGAAAAAAGGAAAAGCAAAAAAGAAAAACCCCTCACACAAACTCAAGCATAGGGGTTTTGTTATTAGAAAAAATAGACTAAAATTACAATGGTTCATTTTCTAGGTTGTAGAGAAATAGAGAAACACTCCTTGGCAGATAATCGCGTTTTATAGTGATGTTTTGTGCTGAGTTTCACAAACTTATTGAGGGGACTTTTGGAGCTGTCTTAGCGTGGACGTCATACAAGAAATAGCTTGGTTGTTGAAAGAAAAAAGACTGTAAAGGAAGACTGTGAGGAATTTTCCGATTTCCCTTTGTAACTCATTTTATGTCAGTTTCTTTGCGTAAATCACGCTCGAGATTCGACTTTTTAGTTTGAAATGCAATAATTCCGCTAATACGAGACATATGCAAATTTCCTCACACCCTTTTTTAGGTCTTTTATCTGTCAATCAGATACAATAAAAAGGAAGTGAATATTTAACAACGCGAAAGGGCTGGAGCTTCAGCAGTAAACTCGATACCTCTGAGTTCGAGAGCAAAAAACTTAAGCGCCTTTTGAAATTGGATGAAATAAAATCTTTTCATAAGGTAATTTAGTATTTTAGCTTTAATTTGATATATAACTTGCCTTTGTAGCCTTTGGCACCTCGTTTTCCTTTACTGAGACCTTAAATAAGGACTAACAAGTGCATGATATAAATTCAGAAGAAGCCGTGGAATGCCTTCAAACCATGGTAATAATTAAATTTTTCAACTGTCCAAAACAAATTCCACGCAACCTTATTCCAATGATTCTACAAACAAAAGTTTCCGTAGCAGACATAACTGAAAAATGTCGCAGACATTACATTTTGGGAAACACATTTGTTATCATTCACTTTTCTTATCAGTGTTGCTGACTGTGGCTATGTCAATTTTTCCTGTAGTTACTTGTCTAAACATGAAGCTGTGAAATGATCATTTACTTTATTTATGTTCTATTAGAATATTATATAATCTCCTGCTGACCTAGTGTGAAGCAATACCAGTCAGATTTTTTTTCTGCTATAATGAATCCTTAAAATAATTTCCAAATTAATTTCGTCACATCTCAAGTAAATGTTGTGAGGAAAAAAACCCTTTCAGTAGTGAGGAGATTATATTTTTTTCCCAAAACTGATTTAGCTACTAAAATTATCATTTTTTGTCATTCAGTCT
>NW_027332292.1:0-10000 GCF_958299795.1 Porites lutea
TAATTTGATAAGAAAGATATAATTTGTCTTCAACAGTTCGTTCCCGGGAGGAGTACCCTTCGCGCACAGGCTCTTCGATCTTTATAGATAACTCGGGAAGAGGAAGGAGCCTCTCTTCCCATAGTACGGGGGGTGGTACTCCTTGAAATTCTTGGTGGGGGGTGCTCTTTGTTCTCCAAATCCTGACCCTTTTGTAGACCAAAAAATGTCATTTTCCGCACCAATTTTTCAGACCTGGCCTCTAGGCAGAAATAAAGCTGTCATTAATTGGATTATAGCGCAATTTTTTTTTTTCAAACTCATTTCGATATCGCATACTTATATTTATTTTCTTCCTCCTCTGGAATTGAAACGATATATACGTTCATACACTCCCGTACTTCTCTCGAAAACCATACTCGATTCCAGACCAAAATGGGTTAAGTGTATACCCGGTTTCATGCCACAACGGCGTAAAAACCCTACCCGCTGGGGCGGCAAATACGGGAATCCATCAAGCGAACTGCGCAACACACGCAAATGATTACGCGCTTGACTGAAGGTGCGAAACAGGGGAGAGATCGCCTCTCGCCGCTCGCGTGCGCGCGTGCACTATCTCTCCCCAAAAATTCAGATACCAGCATGTTTGAAGAAACCCTATAAAAAGGATTCGAAAGTACAGTAATGATTTGCGCGACGCAGTATATGCGCGACAACATATCCACTCAAGATTCACATATACGCTGCTATACGAGATATATTGTGGACTGAGAAAATTTTAAAACAAAACTCTAATCACTTTATGAGTCAAGACATTCAGAAGTTAGCCTGTTCCAGTCTCTGAGATAGTCAGGTCCACGAAACAAACGCCGGGTGGAACCTCGAAATTGAGAATGCGCCGACACAAGAATAAAATCACGCGCTTATATTATCGCCTTCCTTACACTTACGCGTTATCTGAGATCCTGTGTACACAAGCTACTGAGCATTTCAATCATTTCAAGTTACGTTTTAAATAAATTTTTACCTTTGGACGGTCGATCCACAACCTAGCCTACATTGGACTTCGGCCAACCTGCACACCTCTCTATGTTGCTCTTGATCCTGACGAAAGATCTTAAGCGAGCATCGGCAAGTTATCTTGCTCTTTGGGCAACTTCCATGGTGGACTGTGTTGTCCTTTCGCTTTATTGAAGCTTGGCACTGCTCGCATGGTACTTCGATCTCCCCGCAGTCTTTAGTGACGTGGGTCTCGACTTCATTCAGTGCCAGTTCTTGGCTGCAGCCCTTGCAGGTCGCCTTTACATTCCCCAGCAACTGCTCGGCAAAGATGTTGCGGCAAAAGCCTAGCCTGGGCTGTCTGCACATATGGCAGTTTTTCACGCCATTCTTTACTAGCTGGTCAGCACAATGCCCGCAAACTGGATGACCACATGGATTGGCGATTTGTGGGTTGACCATCGGATACGTACTGAAATTGAAAGAGTCAATATCAAGTGTCAGACGTAACCTTTGTCCCTGAAACAACCAGTCAAAAGAATTTTACTTTTCTTACCAAATTTCACAAATAAACTCTTTTGAGACGCTGCTTACATCCACGTTTTCGAAGAACTGTTGAGACGACATGTTTGGCAGGTTATCTCAGGTATACCACGTGCGCGTTATAATATAGCTGTAAACTGAGATGCTTAAAAGCGCTTTTTACTTCAAGTCTTTGTTACAGTAGACCCCCTCTCGCGACTCTTTCTCCTGGGGTCGTATCGGAAACACGTGCGTTTCCGACTTGAATATTGTTCTTTAAATAATTTTATCATCAACGGATCTCTTCCTCTGTTTGCTTTTCGAGCTTTGTTTCAATATATTAAAGGCATCAATGCTAGTGTTTAACGGAATAGCCTACCACGCAGACGTTCTTGGGGTTTCCTGCCACACGACAATCTGCTTTTCATGACACAGGCCAGGCCGGTTTTTCTATTTGTTGGGGATGGCACTTTTGGCGTGTGTTCGATTGAGGGTCACAGTATTAATAATTGTTTCCTTACACCGAGTTTAGGCCAATTTTGCTTTTTATGGAATGACCTTGACTTGTTAAACTGACGACCGCAAATAGTTTTATTATAAAGGAAAGGTCCCCTTGTTCACAAGTATCAGCTGTAACCCACGTTCAAATTACGGAGAATCATTATGCGCTATTGAAGTCAAAGTGTTGACAAGCCAAACAGGATCTACTTGGTTGTAGGAGGGTTGAGTTTAATAGGAGCCAAAAGAACGTCTGAGGTGACATACTTCGTGCTGGATGCGTAAGCTTAGAAGAAGAGTTCAAAATGAACCTCGTTGATGTTACCAGGCTTTCTAACGGTCCGATTAGCGACCTGATCAGCTGGTTGCAGCGTGAAAATCTCTTAGCTGATCCCCTAAGATGTTTGCCTTGTAATAGAGGAATGGTGTTGGCCGAGAGAGATGCAAACCACGTTGATGGATATCTATGGTAAGGTTTACATTAGAGTCATCAGGGCACAAGTCATTTTTATCACTGGTATTTGTTTTCGTGATTTGTTTGGTCAATTACTTGGTAATTCTGTATATAAAAAGAATCGAACGAAAGGAACCCGGCCAAGTCCCGGATTTTTGATTCCACGGCGTGGGTAGCCTGCGAGCAAGCTCTCCTATTTGGGCGAGTGAAACGAGTCTCGCGAGAACGCGCGAGCAAGCGGGAAAGCCGCGAGGGGCTTGCTCAAATAGGAGAGCTTGCTCGCAGGCTACGGCGTGGGTTCCAGATTCTTCCGTATGGATTCCCTATTGCAAGTGGGACTTGGACTCCTGATTCCAATCGTTGGTAGGATTGAGGATTCTTTGGGCTATATCCTGCATTCCAAAGTCTAGGATTCCGCAAGCAAAAAAAAAAACACATATTTAGAATTTCACATTTAGTCCCCCCCGGCCCCCTCACCGTAACGATTCCTGTCTTCAAATCTTAACGAGGCTGAGAATGTTGGTTTTACTTTTAAAGGAGATGCACTGTTTGTCGTCGCAAGAAATCTTTGCGCGAAGGAAGTTTCTTTGCTGAATTTCCAAGGATTCCACTTGGCAAACTCGTACTGTTGATATACTTATGGAGTCTTCACGAGTTACGCTCCAAATCAGCTGACATGGTCGGATTGACCCGAAACACAGTTGGAAACGTGTTTGCCATGCTAAGATATCTTTGTAAAAGGGATCTTCAAATCAGACCAATTACACCATTTGGCGGACGTGTTTTCGTGGTGAAGTGTGACGAAAGTCAATTCAAGCACAAATCGAAGGTGATGAGACAACAGAATTTGATCTTTGTTTTGAATTGCACCAGATTATCCCGAAAAGTGTCTTTCGGATAGGTTTATTCAAGTTCAGCCAGCCGAAGCCCGCTGAAAAGAAGGGCTGTTTCTGTCCTGGGATAAGCGTTTCCGAGCAGAGATAGACCGAGGAACGGGGAGAAATTTTTCGTGCGGCATTTGACCCTCCTCGTTCCTTGCTTCTAAACCGCGCGGAAACGCATGCTACGTAGGATAGGAATGCCGGTGAAAATTTTCCCCTGCGGCTCTGCCCCCCAAGAAAGCATTCCGACGAAACAATCCTGCTACGTTGGTACGTTGTTTCTTTGCGTTCTTAAGAAAATGAAACGAAAATGTGAAGGGTGGGAGTCGTTAGTGAAAGACTCCGAGAGAACGTAAGTAATGCCCTATGGTTGCCTCGACTCTCTCTCGCTCGTCTCTTAGGCATGTTACCTTTTCCTCCACTAGCCTGATATCATCTAAAGTTTTAGTTCAAATTTTCCCCACTTTGGAAATAGCAAGCTATCACTAACGGCCTACTTTAACTATATCTTGTAGTACGAAAGAGGACGAAGGGCAAGAGATGATGTTTGGGTCTTCGGAGTCATCTCGACGGAATATTCTCCCTGTCGGGGTTACTTCTGTGTCGTGGAAAGACGAGACAGAGCAACTTTGACCCAAATTCTTCAGAGAGTACTCCTGCCTGGCTCAGAAGTACATAGTGACGACTGGGCAGCGTACAGAAACTTGCATGTACATGTTCCTAACGTAACAGTGCACAGAACAGTCGTCCACCGGGATAACTTCGTGGATCCCGTCACAGGAATTCACACGCAAGAAGCCGAATCAGCATGGGCGCGTCTAAAGTACCACATTAAGAAGGAAAAAGGAATCCGCCATGGAGATATACAAGATTTCCTAGACGAGCAAATGTGGAGGGATTGGCGAGGACTGGATGCTATATTTCAGAATGTCATCATTTTAGTTTCCAATCATTACCCTCTTTAGTTCATACGAAGTTTTCAGTCGATTTTTTTTCTTTCCTTTTTTTTATCATAGGCTTCCAGCTTTAAAATATATAGACTTTTTGTAAGCTTATTTTTTTTACCCATTTGTAATCAGTTTTTAAAATTTAAGCAATTTCGCCAGTGCAATTGTGGTTTCTGCTCGATATTGTAATATTGTAACATTTCTGAATGTGTTAAACCTTATAGTATCCCGAAAAAAAAGCCGGTCAAATCAATCTTGTCCGATCAGTGTAAGTGTTGTATTGATTTAACCCTTTTGCTGACCGTAGAATAATAAAAAAGAGTTTGATCTTACTCTATGAGAACTTTTGTTCGTCAACTGCGTTTATTTGTGGCCAAATGACCAAAAAAGTAATTGTGATAAAACTTTACGTTAAAACTGCTAGTACATTTATTAAGTATGCAGACACGCGACAAAGAAGGGTTAAGGGTACCTCTAAATTTAAGCAGCTTGCGCGCTGCGCCCATTAAAGTTAGCCACGCTCTGATATCTATCTTGCATACAAAATTCACGAGAGCTGAACTAGAAAAAAAGCGATATCAAGCAAAATATTCTCTTGGGGCCGTCCAGGAAATAAATGTACAGCAGTTGTTGCAAAATTTGCTCAAAATAGTTTTTATTGCTTCTGTCTTTCTCTGGTGTTTGATTTAAAAGTATCAAAAAGAGACAATTTTTTTTATAGTTTTACGTTTATTGACAAAACACATATTACGGTTGTGGTTTCACTCGACCAAACAAGATCCCCCTGCCTTCCCTGATCCGCCGCCTTAGTTTTCTTGACCTTTCTTGTCGGAGCTATCAGTTTATAGCATGATGATGTGACCTCATTTACATGTTCTGTCCATTTAAGATCCTTACCAAGGCGAGTTCCCAACAATTTAAATTTCTCGACCCTGCATGGTGGTAATAACCATCTGCTTAGTCTTGCTCCATTCAGTATTACCACACTCATTAACCATGCTCAGACTCTGGCATGAGTGTTTCAAAAAGGGTCAACGTGTTCACAGTTGAACCCAGGGAGTACCATAGTCGGGTACAGTATTCGGAAAACACTAGTGAAAACTGTCTAACTATCTTTCAAGTATATTTTCCAAATACTTTTTCTGCATTGATAGGTCACTTTTCTTTTTCTTCATACTTCTCCATGCTTGGCCCCTTTCTCTGAAGTTAATGGCGTGTCAATGCCGCATTTCGGATGTGCGTGCTATGTAGGTGTGCCAGCGAACATTAGCAAGAGTTGTTCCTATAATTACTCGAGACAAACAAACATCTATTAGCACTCAACTTCTCGTCCTGTCAGTTGACTTTCGCAGTTCTCTCTCGACTAAGCGTGGGTGCTCCAGCTGGATTAATCTAGACACCAGGCTCATCCGCAAACCAAGAGCTATTATGGCTCTTGCGCAAACTTTCCTCCACTCGCGCTCTTCAAACTCCCACACCTTTATGACCGGGTATTCATTAAAGTAGTCTCGTACAGCGCCCTCAACCTTCGCGGTCTTTATATTTTATCTCAACGAAACTAATGAAGGTCGTATCCACCAACATTCTCCCTAGGTAGAAAAGAATAACGCACTGGAGGCACGCACAGGATTGCCTTCTTCTGTTTTCCTTAATAATCGTTTCAGCGTGGCCTCCCTGTAAATCAGTCGTAGATCCATTAACCTATCCATATCACAGGCAACCGTCGGAGATACACTGAAACGCTTGGTATTCTAACCGTGTCATCTCATATCTTCATTTTCTCTTTTCTTGATTCCCTCTTCCCTTGGATTTCACTCGAGCTACACTGATCTTCCATTGTCGTATCGGACTATGCTCATGATCAAGCTTGTCAGTGTACTTTCGGTCTTGCAGCGAAAATTATCAGCTCATGGAAAAAATTGCAGTTGTCGTTACCGTGAATCCTCTATTAAGTCTCCCCTATCCAAAAAAAAACCCCTCTAATAAGGCGGAGTGTCTTGGAGTCTTTTGGATACATGTCGAGATCAGTTTTGTACTGTAACTTGGGCATTTGCATTGGGCAAGAAATTTCAATGTTGCACGATTTGATTGTTTGATTATATTTGCCCGGCTCGGTCTGCGCCACTCGTACTCATCCGTTCAGGTTAAAGTAACAATGAAGTCAAGTTATAACATTGGGATAGAAAAATAAAGCATAAATCGACGAAAAGTCAATAGCTCACATAGGGGCGTAGCCAGCCCATAGACCTGTCGGCCCAAAACTAAAAAGGTTTGGTTTGGTCACTCTACCGCTTGTAATTAAGTTATTGATTAGGGTTAGATTGGTCTTTTTTCTTTCTTTTGTCCTTTCTTCAGCAAAACTCGCCGGAAATTTTAAAAGTGATGAACGTACAGGAACCACTTTTCCTTCGATTTTGAAAAATTCTGGTAGAAACCTCGCCTAGTTAAGGCCAGCCAGCTAATGTTTCACGTACTGGTATGAATTGACAATGGCTTCCAAACAACGAAATACGATGGGGAAAATAACATTAGCTTTAGACTGCTTTGCGCTTTGGCAGTATAGATAAAACTAGCCTATTAGATAACTACATATGAAGGAGAAATCTTGTATATTTTAGTTCGCGGCTCGACAATCGGACCGGTTCTGTTTGGTTATCGACTTGTTCGGTTATGGGATATTATTGACATAACTACCAATTAATTGATTAATGCCTTGACCCTTTTTACAAATTCTCTCGACTAGGGAAAGGTGTGGAGATCAGTCAGAAGAAGATATTTTTATAAATATGTTAGGGCTTTAGTAACGGTAGTTCCTAATGATTAGCCTGCGGGGTCAGGGGCACTCAGCGACTGTTTTATGTAAAACGTCTGTTCGGAGAAAGAAACGCATAAATTGTTACAAGCGGTAGAGTGATCAGATCAAAGATTTGTATGCTCGGGCCTACTGGTCTATGGGCTAGGTACGCCCCTGAACGAGTATATCTTCCCTACTACCGTGTCCTCTTGTAAGCCAATATGAGGGTCAAATCAATCGTGTTAAGCATGAATTTGACAAAAACGCTTTGATTATTATCATAAACGCATTAGTTTTTATTGCTCCTCTGTTTGGATCAGCACCACCCAATGTAATCTGGTCAAACTCCAAGCACGGTACATAAATTCGCCTGTAGAATTGAAAGCAGAACTGGAAAATCCGATCACATTACTCCCTCGTTAAAAGGCTTGCCCTGGTTCCCAGTCAAGCAATACCTGAACTTTCTAATTGCTGTTTTAGTATTTAACTTTTAAACTTGACCATGCGCGTTCCAGTGTATTTAACATCAAAGTTCGTAACAAGAGTAATGCATGCGCCGACATGGCAGCATCGATTTGTAAGGAGCGAATTTTGAGATTTCTCTGTATGCTACTCAGGAAAAAGACTTACATTAAAAAAAAAAAAAAAAGTCATTTTAGCATTTTGGGAGATTGCTTTGAAAAATTAATCTGTTCCTCACTCCCAGAAAGTCTGATGGACGAGTTCCCAGCCAGCAAGTTGCACCTACAACCTATAAGAACTTGGGTGTGGTCGAAGGGCGAAATTCACCCCTTCCAAGGGGAAAGGGGAGGGGGGGACGTCTGAAAAATAGCACATACCAGCTAACCTAGGCACAAAATCCACTCAGACACCCTGAATTTCCTATTTCCCAGCGAGACTTTCCTTCCCTTTCCTTTCCTTATTTTCGAACTCCCAGCCAGCAAACATTTGCCTGAAGAACAGACATTTTGAGGAACAGATCCATTGGGTGCCCCTTTATCTACTCTTGAACTCTCGTCTCATCTCAACGTCTGGGAAATCTTGTATTTTGGATCCCATTCCTGGCATATTAATGGCAGATTGTTACGCCATTTTGTTACCCGTTATTGTGAGCAATACCAGTATTTGCGTGCTTCAACGAAGCTGCTTTAGATCCATTACTAAAGAAGGATTCGCTCGACCATGCCATGAGTTCCATAAAAATTTCAAACCCATCTCAAATCTAAGATTTTTCTCTAAAGCAAATGATAGGGTGGTAGCTCTACGCCTTGAATCAACATTTTGTCAATAACGAACTACATGAGATGTTTCAACGGCTTGTCGAACGGGACACGGCACGGAAACAGCTCTCACTGGTATTCACAATGACATTTTACTCGCAATCGACGACAATATATGGGTGATACACGTGTTACTGAATCTTTCCGCCGCTTTCGACACGGTAGATCATGACATACTACTTGGTAGTATGAACATCAATCGAAAATTCGCTTTTGCCGTTGTATTGGGATGAGCATTAAAAGCCACCAAATGCAATTTACTTTCAAATGTTAAGTAGCTTAAAGTAGTTAGTGTCATGAAAGATATGGAAAATATTAAATATTCTGCTAGGGAGAAGCTGTGATCTGGGATATTAGCCTACAAGGCTAGACCGGATCGTCCAAAATCCAGGAAACACAATCCCTATAGTCTAGAAATAAATTCCTGTTAAATTATGAAGCCATGATAGAATCAAATTTCCTGTCGCTGCACCTTTTGCAAGTTATATTGGCATTTTGTAAACTATTGTTGTTCATACCCTTGCGAACGGGATTCACTAATCATCCTGGTTTTGTGGAGTTCTGTACACCAACATTGCGGGAACGAGAAGACACAACAATGTCCCAACAATTTTGACTGAGACTGTAGTGTGCTCCGGACCCCCGTACAATGGGCCGCCTTCATCTCTACAACTTTTCTCCCCAAGTGCGTACACCTTCAGTCTCTCTACACCAGTACGAAACGCGTGTATAAGGATACTCGGATGGTGATGTGTGACTTGTGGCACACATGAACTCAATCGGAGAACCGGTGCTGTCAAGACGACGACTGAGACAAAGCTACCTGTACCTAGGGCAAACGCCTTTTAACTTGGACTAAGTCAAGACAGAATGAGCTATTATCATTCTCTCTGATCTTGACTCAGTTGATGTTTTCTTTTGCTTGTTTTGTTGATTTTAAAAGAAAGGGGTAAACGTCACCAACTGACCACTAAACTAAAAGTTCATTACAAGATATATTGTAATGAGAACTCTTAAGTGGAAGGTTTTATGATAGACTGAAATTATGATAACTCGAAGGAACAGACTGGAAACAACCTTAATTTTCCAGTAAGTAAATGATGTGACTAATTGTAAAAGAAATGAAAAAGAGAAACTTTTTTTTTCAGTTTTTGTAAAGTATACGTAGTTAATCCAACCCAGATTGAATCCAGGGATCAAAAAAATTCACGGGATCAGGGTTCAAGGTTTGCAATAATTTTGGGATCAGGAATCAAAATTTAAGGCCTAATTGTGGGATCAGTTGGCCAAAAATATACCTTGTTACGACCCTGCTAACATGTAGTTCTCGCGCGTGAACCAGCATCATTTTAGAAATTTTATCATTTTATCATTTATTTATGTCCTATAATTTTAGAAAGTCGATAATTAAATGAGTATTTTAGTCTATGATAGTGGAATGTAAATAGGTCATATGATAATAAAGATTCATCTTATTATCATTACTCTCATTATTACTATTATTATTATTATTATTATTATTATTTTATTTTTTTTAACAAATAAGTCAGGTAATATTTTATTCGGATAGTGATTGTAACACGCTTTGGATCAGTAAGAGAAAAGCTATATAAAAGCTATATAAATGTATATTATTGTCATTATTC